>NC_083223.1:282204325-282495745 GCF_032191835.1 Heteronotia binoei
GACTTCGATGGACCGAGGGTCTGATTCAGTATAAGGCAGCTTCATATGTTCATATGTTCCTTCTATTCCTGGGGAAGGAAGGAAAGATGTTTTTTTAAATATATATATATATTTGTGTTTGTCTGTGTTCTTTATAAAATGTGTATCTCTGCTACCTAAATAATGTGTATCTCTGTACCTTAAATAGGTACAGACGTGGCCCGGCCCGACAAGGTCTCATTTATGTCAAATCCGGCCCTCATAACAAACGGGACGGCGGAGGCCGGTTGCCAACCTCATAACAAATTAGTTTGACTCCCCTGTGCTAGTGGCTTGGAAAATGCAATCCTAAGCAAGTCTACTCAGAATTCTACTAAAGTCTGCTCAATGGGACTTACTTCCAGGAAAGCGTTCTTGGAATTGCACTGTTAGAGTTAAATCTCAGCTTGGATGAAATCGTATGCCTGGTTAGACATTCAAGACTCTTAAGGCTCTCTGGTGTGAACTGATTTCTTTTTTTTCCTGTATTTTATATTATAAAATTTACCTTTACTGGAATTGTCAAAATTATTAGAGAATATCAAAAGACTTATACTGTAAAAATTTTAAATGGATTATATACAGCTTAGATAAAATAATATGGGGCAATTTATGTAAAGAAAACATTATAGAATTATCTTTGTGTTTTTGGGAAGTACTTTATGCAAAATAAGGTCAGAATGCATTGTGCTTTTATTTTCCTTTTTCCCTGTCCCTACCCCTAATCTTTACTGAAACTAATAAAACTTTGAAAACTGAAAGAAAAAAAAATAACTTCTCTCTTTAAATCACTTCTCCAAGCCAAGCCAGCTGGCAGCTTGGAAAGTGCAAATAAAGTTAAAGTTGCTTTCTTTCACCTCCCTCCCCCACCTATTTGCTTTCCTTCCTTTCTTCCTTCCTGTCCTGTGGCTCTCCAACATGTCTTGCGGCTCTCAGACACAGGACGTTTATTCTGTTTGGCTCTTGCATTAAGAAAGTTTGGCTACCCCTAACTCATTCTTATGGTTTTGTGTGTGTGTTTTAATTTAAATCATAATGTTATTGATTTCCCCGTTTGTATAAATAGGGAGTTGCCCCAAAAGACCGCCACAACCACGTTTAACTTTAAAAGGGGTAAATTCTCTGAGATGAGGAGGCATGTGAGGAGGAAACTGAAAGGAAAGGTAAATACGGTCAAAACCCTTGGGGAAGATTGGAGACTATTTAAAACTATAATCCTAGAAGTGCAGATAAAATACATACCACAAGTTAGGAAAGGTACAAACAGGCATAAGAAAAGGCCTGCATGGTTAACAAACAAAGTAATGGAAGCTGTAAAAGGTAAGAAGGACTCCTTTAAGCGGTGGAAAACCAGTCCAAGTGAGATTAGTAAAAGGGAACACAGGCTGTGGCAAATCAAATGCAAGACTTTGATCAGGCAGGCAAAAAAGGACTATGAGGAGCATATTGCAAAAAACATAAAGACCAACAATAAAAATTTCTTCAATATATTAGTAGGAAACCAGCCAGGGAGGCAGTGGGGCCCTTGGATGACCATGGGGTAAAAGGATTACTGAAGGAGGATAGGAAATGGCTGAGAAGCTGAATGAATTTTTTGCCTCCGTCTTCACTGTGGAAGATGAGAACTTTTTGCCCGCCCCAGAAGCACTAATTTTGGAAGGGGTGTTGAAAGACCTGAGTCAAATTGAGGTGACAAAAGAGGAGGTCCTACAACTGATAGACAAATTAAAAACGAATAAGTCACCGGGTCCGGATGGCATACATCCGAGAGTTCTGAAAGAACTCAAAGTTGAACTTGTGATCTTCTAACAAAAATCTGTAATCTTTCATTGAAATCTGCCTCCGTTCCTGAGGACTGGAAGGTAGCAAATTACACCCCCATCTTTAAAAAGGGTTCCAGAGGAGATCCGGGAAATTACAGGCCAGTCAGTCTGACTTCAATACCGGGAAAGTTGGTAGAAAGCATTATCAAGGACAGAATGAGTAGGCACATTGATGAACACGGGTTATTGAGGAAGACTCAGCATGGGTTCTGTAAGGGAAGATCTTGCCTCACTAACGCTGCGGCACGGCTGTTAATGGGGCTACCAGGACGGGAGCACATTCAGCCAGTGCTGAGAGAGCTGCACTGGTTGCCTGTTGTGTTCCGAGTTCGCTTCAAGGTGTTGGTATTAACCTTTAAAGCCCTATATGGTCAGGGACCTGCCTATCTACGGGACCGCCTTTCCCCATATATTCCCCAGAGAGCACTGCGATCAGGGACAAAAAATCTGCTGTCTGCCCCTGGCCCAAAAGAAGCCAAGCTATGCATAACAAGATCTAGGGCCTTCTCGGTGGCAGCACCAGAACTCTGGAACACCCTCCCAGAAGCTATAAGGGCCCTGCGGGATTTGTCGGCGTTCCGCAGGGCCTGTAAGACCGAACTGTTTAAACAGGCTTTTGTGGTTGATTGAAAATGGGCTGCCACCGGACATCCCACAGAATGCTGGCGAGCATAGGCAAAAGTCAATACCGCCTAGATTGGACTGAGACAGCGCTAATCGTTTTAAATTGATAAGTAAATTATGGTTTTATATGTTTTATTGAATTGATTGTTTTTATGATGTTGTGAGCCGCCCTGAGTCCGCTTGCGGAGAGGGCGGGATATAAATGTAAAGTAATAATAATAATAATAAATAATAATTACAGTTCTTTGAGGGGGTGAACAAACATGTGGACAAAGGAGACCCGATAGACATTGTTTACCTTGACTTCCAGAAAACTTTTGATAAAGTTCCTCATCAAAGGCTCCTTAGAAAGCTTGAAATGAAGAAGATGATGATGATGAAGAAGAAGATGATGATATTGGATTTATATCCTGCCCTCCACTCTGAATCTCAGAGCGGCTCACAACCTCCTTTACCTTCCTCCCCCACAACAGACACCCTGTGAGGTGGGTGGGGCTGAGAGGACTCTCACAGCAGCTGCCCTTTCAAGGACAGTGTCAGAGCAGCTCACAATCTCCTTTCCCTTCCTCCCCCACAACAGACACCCTGTGAGGTGGGTGGGGCTGAGAGAACTCTGACAGAAGCTGCCCTTTCAAGGACAAGTCCAATTCAAGAAATATCTGGGGACTTTGGGGGTGGAGCCAGGAGACACTGGGGATGGAGCCAGGAGCAAGGGTATGACAAGAATAATTGAACTCCAAAGGAAGTTTTGGCCATCACATTTCAAGGGACTGCACATCTTTTAAATGCCTGCCTGCCTTCCTTCCATAGGAAGTAATAAAGGATAGGGGCACTTTCTTTGGGGGCCCCCTGGTCCAATCTTTTTGAAACTTAGGGAGTATTTTGGGGAGAGCATCTGGATACTATACTGAAAATATGGTGCCTCTACCTCAAAAAACAGGGCCCCCAGAGCCCCAGATACCCGTGGATAAATTCTCCATTATTTTCTATGGGAATAAGTCTCCATAGGGAATCATGAGTACCCAGCAGACATTTCCCTCCCCTCCACCCCGCTTTCTGATGACCTGAAGCGGGGGGAGGGCCTCCAAACTGGGGGATCCCCTGCCCCCACCTGGGGATTGGCAACCCTAAGTAACAGCCACTAGTACTGACCAGCGTGCATGATTCTTCTTATCACGTCTTTACTCTCAATCTGGATTAAACCAAGATAATGGCAGCACAAGCCCCTTTGGCAAAGCTGTGGGGGAGAGGCAGAGAGAGGTAAACTTGGCAACAACGCCAGCAGCAGCCGCACCAGGCAAGGCGGGCAAAGAGCGGCTCAGTTCCCAGCTGCACATGCAGGCTGGGAGGGCTGCAAGCAGGGGGGAAACCGGGGTGGGGGGGAGCCAGCCCATGGCTCCTAAAGGTGTAGAGGCCTATAGGCCAGTGCCTACTCGGACTACTTGTTAATCCAGCCCTGCAGAATAGCTCATGACAATCCGGAAAAAACGACGGGCTTTGCTCAGGATTTTTTCATGCCCCTTTAAACCAACTGGCCTCTGTTTCCCTAAAGGGCTGGTGTTGTAGATTCTAGAATGCAAAGTGCTTTCAAATGTCGGCAAACTGAAACCTCAGCTTTTCCGGGAGGAACGATCTTCGTTTGGAGGCTGCAGAAGAAAAGCCGCTGGGTAGGGTATTTTAAATGCGTCTGGCCCCAAGCCACGCTTTGCTAACTTCCAAAGTGGTTTTTCTTTCCCCCTAAAATGTCTTCTTAGGTTTCAGATCGGACTGTGCTCATGAACAAAGCCTGTGTATTTTGCGCAATCCTGTCACGAAACAGATTTCCCCAGATTTGGGGCTTTAAGAAGAACAAGATATTGGATTTATATCCCACCCTCTACTCCGAAGAGTCTCAGAGTGGCTCACAATCTCCTTTCTCTTCCTCCCCACAACAGACACCCTGTGAGGTAGATGAAGATATTGGATTTCTATCCCGCCCTCCACTCCGAAGAGTCTCAGAGTGGCTCACAATCTCCTTTCTCTTCCTTCCCCACAACAGACACCCTGTGAGGTGGGTGGGGCTGAGGGGGCTCTCACAGCAGCTGTCCTTTCAAGGACAGAGTCTCAGAGCGGCTCACAATCTCCTTTCCCTTCCTCCCCCACAACAGACACCCAGTGAGGTGGGTGGGGCTGGAGAGGGCTCTCACAGCAGCTGCCCTTTCAAGGACAGAGTGGCTCACAATCTCCTTTCCCTTCCTCCCCCACAACAGACACCCTGTGAGGTGAGTGGGGCTGAGAGGGCTCTCCCAGCAGCTGCCCTTTCAAGGACAACCTCTGCCAGAGCTATGGCTAACCCAAGGCCATTCCAGCAGCTGCAAGTGAAGAAATGGGGAATCAAACCCGGTTCTCCCAGATAAGAGTCCGCACACTTAACCACTACACCAAACTAAGTGGAGCGCAGAGATCTCTGAGAGAACTGCTCTTTCGAGAACTGTGACTGATCCAAGGTCACTCCAGCAGCTGCAGGAGTGGGGAATCAAACTCGGTTCTCCCAGATAAGAGTCCACACACTTAACCACTACACCAAACTGGCTCTCCACGAAGCTCTCTGTTCCCCTCCACACACACACTTCCTGTCCACTTCTGAGCCTCAGATAAGATCTGCTTCCCGATTTTTCAGCCTATAACTAAACTGCAGCCAAGCGAGAATTAGGAGGAAAAGCAGACGCTTCCAAAATTCTCACCCACCTAAAAATTAAAGACAGGCTTTGCTTATCACTTTGCCAGGGCTCCTGTTCCTTTAATGATACTGCAGCGGGCAGATGTTCAACAGATAAAGCTTTATCTCTGACAGCACATAACTCACTCCATTTCCTGCAGTTGTTAAATGGGGGAAAGGCAGCCCTACCATCAGCAATTCTAGAACTAGGTTGTTAAAAATAAATGAAGCGATATTAGAGCCTCCCAGAGCCTAAAAGTACAGAGGGGAGGCTTCCCGTTGTGTCTCTGCGTGATATGGTGCATGCCTTCTTCCAGTCCTGCTCTGCTGGAGGTCAGCAACTGTCCCATATCTCTGTATCTTGAGTGTGACTCCTAGATCTACTGCTCCTACTGTACAGAATTAGCACCACTCAAAAGAGGCTGCCTGCTGCATCTCTGAATCAGCTGTTTCTCTGGCCTCCTGTTCTTTCAATTGGCCTCCACATTTCCTCCCCGCACCAGATCAACTGCTCCTGTCCTAGAGACACAACAGAAGCCTCGAAATGAGGTGGCTTGCCAAGTCGTTTTATGATTTACTGCTTGGCAGACACTCAGAACAGGGACTCATGCAGGAACACAAAACTCCTCCAAGGGAGGGTAAAATCAGAGTGTAAGAGACCCAGTTTGGTGTAGTGGTTAAATGTGCGAACTCTTACCTGGTAGAACCAGGTTTGATTCCCCACTCCTCCCCTTGCACCTGCTGGAATGGCCTTGGGTCAGCCATAGCTCTCCTAGGAATTGTCCTTGAAAGGGCAGCTTCTTTCAGAGCTCTTTCAGCCCCACCCACCTCACAGGGTGTCTGTTGTGGGGGGAGAAGATACAGGAGATTGTAAACTGCTCTCTGATTCAGAGAGAAGGGCGGGGTATAAATCTGCAGTCTTCTTCTTCTTCTAAGACCAAAGAAAGCCTGTTTCCATTCTGCACTGCCTTGGGGGCAAGGTCCACTTTTATTTCTCTTCTCCTGGGATTTGGGGCAATTGATTTCTCTCCTTCCAGAACTGGGAGCTTTCCGGAACTGGTGACCTCAAGGTCACAGGATTGTTTTACTGCAAAGGAACTTCAAGAACAGAATGGAGAGAGAAATTGCTGAATTACAAATTATTATGAAACTTGGAAGCTCCCCAGGACTGAACAGGGATATTGGTTTCTTATCTCATTACATTTGCTAAACCCATTCTCAGTGACTATAGCTATACATCCAGGGTATTCCAATGTATTTCTCTTTTATAATAGTGTATCAGAATAATGTTTTATACTGACGTACTCAAATAAGGGATATTGACTATTTATCTCATTACATATACTTCACCCATTTTCATTTTATGTGTTCTTGTATGTTTTCTAATGGCAGACTAGAGAGATGTTTATAATGTATTGACTGATGTCGATAAGCAAATTAGGTGGATTACAACTAGGAAATACACGTCCTTTTGTGATTCACCTAGACAGAGAGAGCCAGTTTGGTGTAGTGGTTAAGTGTGCGGACTCTTATCTGGGAGAACCGGGTTTGATTCCCCACTCCTCCACTTGCACCTGCTAGCATGGCCTTGGGTCAGCCATAGCTCTGGCAGAAGTTGTCCTTGAAAAGGCAGCTGCTGTGAGAGCCCTCTCCAGCCCCAGCCACCTCACAGGGTGTTTGTTGTGGGGGAGGAAGGTAAAGGAAATTGTGAGCCGCTCTGAGACTCTTCGGAGTGGGGGGCGGGATATAAATCCAATCTCTTCATCTACCTCACAGGGTGTCTGTTGTGGGGGAGGAAGGGAAAGGAGATTGTGAGCCGCTCTGAGACTCTTCGGAGTGGGGGGTGGGATATAAATCCAATATCTTCATCTACCTCACAGGGTGTCTGTTGTGGGGGAGGAAGGTAAAGGAGATTGTGAGCCGCTCTGAGACTCTTCGGAGTGGAGGGCGGGATATAAATCCAATCTCTTCATCTACCTCACAGGGTGTCTGTTGTGGGGGAGGAAGGGAAAGGAGATTGTGAGCCGCTCTGAGACTCTTCGGAGTGGAGGGAGGGATATAAATCCAATATCTTCATCTACCTCACAGGGTGTCTGTTGTGGGGGAGGAAGGGAGAGGAGATTGTGAGCCGCTCTGAGACTCTTCGGAGTGGAGGGCGGGATATAAATCCAATCTCTTCATCTACCTCACAGGGTGTCTGTTGTGGGGGAGGAAGGGAAAGGAGATTGTGAGCCGCTCTGAGACTCTTCGGAGTGGAGGGCGGGATATAAATCCAATCTCTTCATCTACCTCACAGGGTGTCTGTTGTGGGGGAGGAAGGGAAAGGAGATTGTGAGCCGCTCTGAGACTCTTCGGAGTGGGGGGTGGGATATAAATCCAATATCTTCTTCTTCTTCTTACAGAAACGCCAATTGGCAGAGGACTTTATTACCTTTTATGGCTCTCCAGACCAAATGGCCAAGCCACACTGGTTTATCATGTGATCAGTCTGCATACTTTCATAAAACAAACTGCTTGCATTTCGGCCCCACAATCCCCTGGTCTGATGAAGTGTGCTTAAGAACGTAAAAACATAAGAAAAGCCATGTTGGATCAGGCCAATGGCCCATCCAGTCCAACACTCTGTGTCACACAGTGGTCTATATATATATATGTGTGTGTGTGTGTGTGTACACACACACACACTGTGGCTAATAACCACTGATGGACCTCTGCTCCATATTTTTATCCAATCCCCTCTTGAAGCTGGCTATGCTTGTAGCCGCCACCACCTCCTGTGGCAGTGAATTCCACATGTTAATCCTTTTATCCGTTCTAACCCGACTGCTCAGCAATTTCATCGAATGCCCACGAGTTCTTGTATTGTGAGAAAGGGAGAAAAGGACTTCTTTCTCTGCTTTCTCCATCCCATGCACAATCTTGTAAACCTCTATCATGTGAGAGTATGTGATTGGCCCCACAATACCTGATCCCCTGGTTTGATGAAGTGTGCTTAGAGAGCACACGAAAAGCTTCCGCCCTCCGTAAAACTTGCTTGGTCTTCAAGGTAGCACTTGACTCCTGCTTTGGGAGCTTTCTGGTCGGGCAAGATTCCTGCGTGTTGTGAATCCTCCAGCCCAATAGATGTCCCTGTGGAAAGGCGGAGCGAAAATAAATAACACAAGCTACTGAAAAGTGCCTTTCCCTTCTCCGCCAGCTGGAGAGGGTCTCGTCTGCTCAGAGAGGAAAAGAAGGAAGGGAAGGGAAGGGAAGGGAAGGACGGAAGAGAAACTTCCCAACAACGACGCCGCGTCGGAAGAGATCCGGGACGGAGAGAGAAAGAGGTGCGTGGCGATTCTCTGATCTGAAGTTGTTGCCCTGTTTAGGGTCTGGAAACTGCGCGGCGTTTACACTGAGAGCCGGAGAGGGAGGAAACCAGACCTCTCCCCGTGCTCCAGTCTGAGCCCCGCTCTCGCTGCAAAGCAAAGCTCTCCCTTGCTGTACGGTTGCCAACTTCAGGGCGAGAAATTCCTGGAGATACAGGGGTGGAGGCCACGTTAGGCGGTGGGGAGGGACCCGAGCGAGGAATAACGCCGCGGAGGCCACCCTCCGAAGCTGCCAGTTTCCTCCCGGGGGGCTTGATCTCAGCAGTCCGGGAATCAGTTGCCCTTCCAGGAAAGTTCCAGGCCTCTCCTGGAGGTTGGCAACCCGCCTCCGCTGTCCCGTTTCCTGCTCTTTCTGCTCCACCCCTCGCGTCAGGCCGTGTCTCCCAAACCCAACTTCGGTGTTCAGGGACTTCTACCCTGCTTTGCCTCTTTCCGGATTGCCAAACTCTTTCTGGGGAGTGCATTTTGACTCTCCGTTGCCCAGACCCTTGGCAGACGTGTCTCTAGTACAAAAAAGAAAAAAGGAAAATTTCCTTGGACCACGAGTGTATCCAGACTGGTATATTTGCAAAAAGCTACTTAACATTCCTCTGAAGAGGAAAGTCCAGACTGGATAACACCCGACTGCCAATTTCCTTTTGTTCCACGATACGTGTCTGTATCATAGAATCATAGAGTTGGAAGGGACCTCCAGGGTCATCTAGTCCAACCCCCTGCACAAGGCAGGAAACTCACAAAGACCTCCCCCTAAATTCACAGGATCTTCATTGCAGTCGGATGGCCATCTAGCCTCTGTTGAAGAACCTCCAAAGGAGAATCATAGAATCATAGAGTTGGAAGGGACCTCCAGGGTAATCTAGTCCAGCCCCCTGCACAATGCAGGAAACTCACAAATACCTCCCCCTAAATTCACAGGATCTTCATTGCTGTCAGGTGGCCATCTAGCCTCTGTTTAGAAACCTCCAAGGAAGCAGAGCCCACCACCTCCCAAGGAGGAAGCCTGTTCCACTGAGGAACCGCTCTTAACATTCATAGAATTGGAAGAGACCTCCAGGGTCATCTAGTCCAACCCCCTGCACAAGGTTGGAAATTCACAAATACCTCCCCCTAAATTCACAGGACCCTCATTGCTGTCAGATGGCCATCTAGCCTCTGTTGAAAAACTCCAAGGAAGGAGAGCCCACCACCTCCCGAGGAGGAAGCCTGTTCCACTGAGGAACCGCTCTAATGGTCAGGAAGTTCTTCCTCATGTTGAGCCAGAAACTCTTTTGATTTAATTTCAACCCATTGGTTCTGGTCCGACCTTCTGGGTGAAATAAAGGGTGCTTTCACACATGCTCAATAATGCAGTTTCTATCTGCTTCAGCAGCCATTTGCAAGTGGATTTTGCCATTTCACACAGTAAAAATCAATTACAAAGTAAATTGAAAGTCAATTGAAAGTGCGTTATTTACTGTGTGTGAAAGTGCCCAAAATTAGAAAGAAGAATTGCAGATTTATACCCCCGCCCTTCTCCCTGAATCAGAGTCAGAGTGGCTTACAATCGCCTATATCCTTCCCCCCCGCCCCCCAACAGACACCCTGTGAGCTGCGTGGGGCTGAGAGAGCTCTCCCAGAAGCTGGCCTTTCAACGACCGCTACAACTGACAAAGGCCATTCCAGCAACTGGAAATGGAGGAGTGGAGAATCAAACCCGTTTCTCCCAGATAAGAGTCTGCACACTTAACCACTGCACCAAACAGGAAGGAAGGAAGAAGACTGCAGATTTATACCCCAACCTTCTCTCTAAACCAGAGTCTCAGAGCGGCTTAATAATAATAATAATAATAAATTTTATTTATACCCCGCCCTCCCCGCCGAGGCAGGCTCAGGGCGGCTTACAGAACATGGCAAAAGCCATATTAAAACAATAAAACAAGATTATATAATTCAATACAGTTAACAATGAAATATTTAAATAATCTACAAACAGTCTAAAAATATAATCTAATAGTGCTACTATCTCAATTATGTTAATGTTAATGATGGCGTGATGTTTATTCCAAGCTCCATCTTAGAAGGCTAGCCGGAAGAGGGCGGTTTTTCAGGCCCTACAGAATTGGCCAAGATCCCGCAGGGCCCACACCTCTTCTGGCAGCTGGTTCCACCATTGGGGTGCTTTTATAGAGAAGGCCTGTTCTCTAGTTGTTTTTAGTTTGGCCTCTTTAGGCTTACAATTTCCTATATCTTCTCTCCCCACAACATACACCCTGTGTGGTGGGTGGGGCTGAGGGGGCTCTCACGGCAGCAGCCCTTTCAAGGACAATTCTGCCAGAGCTATGGCTGACCCAAGGCCATTCTAGCAGCTGCAAGTGGAGGAGTGGGGAATCCAACCTGGTTCTCCCAGATAAGAGTCCGCACACTTAACCACAACACCCAACTGGCTCTCATGAGCAAGCGAACCCATGAGCAAGCGAGTCTCTTTTTGAAGAAGATTAGACTCTTTCAGAGAGAACAGGTTTGTTGTCCGCGGGGCTAAGAATAGCCAGTGATTGGAGTGGCATCAGGAAACAGAAGAGCTAGAAGGGGCCCTACACACCCTTCGCTGATAGAGGATGTTGTGATGGCCACAGAAATAAGACACTTTAAAAGGGGATTAGAAAGATCCATGGAGGAAATGTCCTATATCTACTTTGTCATGGCGACTGAGGGGAACACATGTTCAGGCGCAGTAAGCCTCTGAATCCCAGAGCCAGGAGGCAACATCAGGGGAAGGCCTTGGCCTTCTTTATGTTATTATGGGTCAGCCATAGCTCTGGCAGAGGTTGTCCTTGAAAGGGCAGCTTCTGTCAGAGCTCTCTCAGCCCCACCCTCCTCACAGGGTGTCTGTTGTGGGGGAGGAAGGGAAAGGAGATTGTGAGCCGCTCTGAGACTCTTGAGATTCGGAGTGGTGGAGGGCGGGATATCAATCCAATATCATCTTCATGATCTGCCAAAGTTCATAGGCCCGTCAGTCTGACTTCAATACTGGGAAATTTGGTAGAAAGCATTATCAAGGACAGAATGAGTAGGCACATTGATGAACACGGGTTATTGAGGAAGACTCAGCATGGGTTCTGCAAGGGAAGATCTTGCCTCACTAACCTGTTGCATTTCTTTGAGGGGGTAAACAAACTTGTGGACAAAGGAGACCCGATAGATGTTGTTTACCTTGACTTCCAGAAAGCTTTTGATAAAGTTCCTCATCAAAGGCTCCTTAGTAAGCTCGAGAGTCATGGAGTAAAAGGACAGGTCTTCTTGTGGATCAAAAACTGACTGATTAATACGAAGTATAATCAGTATAAATGCGCAGTCTTCGCAGTGGAGGACGGTAAGCAGTGGGGTGCCGCAGGGCTCAGTACTGGGTCCCCTGCTCTTTAACTTGTTCACAAATGATTTGGAGTTGGGAGTAAGCAGTGAAGTGGCCAAGTTTGCAGATGACACTAAATTGTTCAGGGTGGTGAGAACCAGAGAGGATTGTGAGGAACTTCAAAGGGATCTGTTGAGGCTGGGTGAGTGGGCGTCAACGTGGCAGATGAGGTTCAATGTGGCCAAGTGCAAAGTAACTGGAGAGCCGCTGCCGGTCTCAGTAGACAATACTGACTTTGATGGATCGGAGGTCTGATTCAGTATAAGGCAGCTTCTTATGTTTTATGCACATTGGGGCCAAGAATCCCAGCTACAAATACAAGTTGATGGGGTGTGAACTGGAAGAGACTGACCAAGAGAAAGATCTTGGGGTCGTGTTAGATAATTCACTGAAAATGTCAAGACAGTGTGCGATTGAAATAAAAAAGGCCAATGCCATGCTGGGAATTATTCGGAAGGGAATTGAAAACAAATCAGCCAGTATCATAATGCCCCTGTATAAATCGATGGTGCGGTCTCATTTGGAATGCTGTGTGCAATTCTGGTCACCGCACCTCAAAAAGGATGTTTTAGCATTGGAAAAAGCGCAGAAAAGGGCAACTAGAATGATTAAAGGTTTGGAACACTTTCCCTATGAAGAAAGGTTAAAACGCTTGGGGCTCTTTAGCTTGGAGAAATGTTGACTGTGGGGTGACGTGATAGAGGTTTACAAGATTACACATGGGATGGAGAGGATAGAGAGAGAAGTCCTTTTCTCCCTTTTTCACAATACAAGAACTCGTGGGCATTCAATGAAATTGCTGAGCAGATCCAACATGGCTTCTCTTATGTTCTTATGAGACACAGAGTGTTGGACTGGATGGGCCATTGGCCTGATCCAACATGGCTTCTCTTATGTGACACAGAGTGTTGGACTGGATGGGCCATTGGCCTGATCCAACAGGGCTTCTCTTATGTTCTTATGTGACACAGAGTGTTGGACTGGATGGGCCATTGGCCTGATCCAACATGGCTTCTCTTATGTTCTTATGTGACACAGAGTGTTGGACTGGATGGGCCATTGGCCTGATCCAACAGGGCTTCTCTTATGTTCTTATCCTCATTGCTGTCAGGTGGCCATCCAGCTTCTGCTTAAAACCCTCCAAGGAAGGAGAGCCCTCCACCTCCTGAGGAAGCCTGTTCCACTGAGGAGCTGCTCTCACATTCTGACATAGGACCAGGGTTCTGTTGTATATGGAGGCTTCGGGGCAATCTCGGGCTAGGTGCTTCCGCTCAGCTTAGCCTACTTTACAGGGTTGTTGTGAGGACAAAATGCAAGGGGGGGGCTGCACAGCTTCTCCATTTGGCACAATGCCTGGGACCCACAATACTTTTTGGGGGCCCATGAAAAATTTTTTATTTTCTTTTAAAATCAGAAGAAGAAAAATGAACTTCAAGGGTCAAGGAAATGGTTTTTTACTACTGCATGCCAAAAAGGGGGTTTCAGATTCTCCTCTGGGTTGGGGGGAGTTGGGGGGAATCCTTTGTGACTCCCATAAAAGGCATCTCCTATCCCAAGTCCATTTTACCCCCCTTTGCGCTGAGTCCATCATAAAAGTTAATACAGATTCCAACCTCTGTTTCAGGTTGGGCCAAACAGTGGAGCACAGGTCTTATTTAAAGGTCTTTGGTGGATAGTTTTGGGAGAGGCCGTGGCTCAGTGGCAGAGCCTCTGCTTGGCATGCAGAAGGTCCCAGGTTCAATCCCCTCCATCTCCAGTTGAAAGGAGCAGGCAGGAGCTGATGGGAAGACCTCAGCCTGAGACCCTGGAGAGAAATGGAGAGGGGCCATAGCTCAGGGGCAGAGCATCTGCTTAGCATGCAGAAGGTCCCAGGTTCAATCCCCTCCATCTCCAGTTAAAAGGACCAGGCAGGAGGTGATGGGAAAGACCTCAGCCTGAGACCCTGGAGAACCATGGAGAGGGGCCATAGCTCAGTGGCAGAGCCTCTGCTTAGCATGCAGAAGGTCCCAGGTTCAAGCCCTGGCAACTCCAGGTCAGGCCGTAGGTGGTGTGAAAGATCTTGGCCTGAGACCCTGGAGAGGCGTTGCCAGTCTGAACAGACAAAGGTCTAATTCAGCTTCATTTGCTCACAGCGAGCCTTTTTATTGGGAAGATTTGGAATGCAGTAGCTTAACCCCAGAGCGCATGATGCTACAGCACGTCTTTGTGTTTCCTTTGAGTGCGCCAGCATATGCTTTGTCGCTTAGAGCTACAGAACACTGTCAGCACTGGCCATTTGTCAGCTTTCACGATGGCATTTTTTGAAGCGCCCAAGAGTTCTTTCAGAACCGCACATTTGTTCCTGCGATTTCCACGCTTTGTGTCTGGCTGCATATTTTAAAGATGCAATGCAGCAGAGAACTTTTTCGAGAGCCAGTTTGGCGAAGTGGTTAAGTGCACGGACTCTTATCTGGGAGAACCGGGTTTGATTCCCCACTCCTCCACTTGCAGCTGCTGGAATGGCCTTGGGTCAGCCAGAGCTCCCGTAGGAGTTGTCCTTGAAAGGGCAGCTGCTGGGAGAGCTCTCTCAGACCCACCCACCTCACAGGGTGTCTGTTGTGGGGGGAGGAAGATATAGGAGATTGTGAGCCTCTCTGAGTCTCTGATTCAGAGAGAAGGGCGGGGTATAAATCTGCAGTCTTCTTCTTAAAACAAACAACACCCTGCGCGCAATTGGAATTCCAGGCTGAAGTGGAAGGAGATCGATATGGCATCCCAGCCAATCAGACAGCTGGGCTGGTGTGAGCCAATGAGGGCCGGGGATGCTGAAGGTGGGTGGAGTTAAGCTTTTGCTTGGTTTTTAAGCCTCAGGAATCATGCTGGATGCTAGGGAGAGAAACCTCGTCCCATCGGAGCCAAAAGAACACTTTGGGGAGGGATCACCGGCCTTTTCCAGCCTCCAGGCAACTCTGGAATTGTAGGGTTGCCAATTCCCAGCTCGGGCCAGGGGATCCCCTGGTTTGAAAGCCCTCCCCCCACTTAAGGGTCATCAGAAAGCTGGGGGGGGAGGGAAATGTCTGCCGGGCCCTCCATGATTCCCTACACAGACCGATTTCCATAGGATATAATGGAGAATTGATCTGTGGGCATCTGGGGCTCTGGGGGAGCTGTATTTTGAGGCAGAGGCACCAAATTTTCAGCATAGCATCCGGCGCCTCTCCTCAAAACAGCCCCCAGGTTTCAAAAGGATTGGACCAGGGGGTCAAATTCTGTGAGCCCCCAAAGAAGGCACCCCTATCCTTCATTATTTCCAATGGAGGGAAGGCATATAAAAGGTGTGCGGTCCCTTTCTATGTGATGGCCAGAACTCCCTTTGGAGTTTGATTATGCTTGTCACAGCCTTGCTCCTGGCTCCACCCCCAATGTCTCCCGGCTCCACCCCCACAGTCTCCTGACTCCACCCCCAGAGTCCCCAGATATGTCTTGAATTGGATCTGGCAACTCTAGGTATTTGGGCGAAACTCTATGGTTTCTTTGCCCTCAAAACCATGGTTTGCCCAGAACATTCCCGACGCGATGATGTAATTTCTGGGTGACATCATTGTGTCATCATATGGTGCCACCCACGTTTAGGGGAGGGATTTCCCTTGCTGGCCAGCTGGTCTGTGGTGGAGTGGAGCCCCCAAAACTGGGGTAATCCCCCGGTGGGGCCTAGGGGCTGGCACCCCTGTGGGCAAAAGTTCTACCTGGCTCCACCCACTTTCTGGAAACAATCGGGAGGCACCTATGAAGAAAGGCTAAAATTCTTGGGCCTCTTTAGCTTGGAGAAACATCGACTAGGAGTGACATGAGAGAGGTTTACAAGATTATGCACAGGATAGAGAAGGTAGAGAAAGAAGTCCTTTTCTCCCTTTCTCACAATACGAGAACTCGTGGGCACTCAATGAAATTGCTGAGCAGTCAGATTAGAATGGATAAAAGGAAGTCCTTCTTCACCCAGAGGGTGATTAACACGTGGAATTCACTGCCACAGGAGGTGGCGGCGGCTACAATCACAGCCAGCTTCAAGAGGGGATTGGATCAACATATGGAGCAGAGGTCCATCAGTGGCCATTAGCCATAACTCTCTGGAACTCTCTGTCTGGAGCAGTGATGCTCTGTCTTCTTGGTGCTTGCGGGGGGCACAGTGGGAGGGCTTCTAGTGTCCTGGCCCCACTGATGGACCTCCTGATGGCACCTGGGTTTTTTGGCCACTGTGTGACACAAAGTGTAGGACTGGATGGGCCATTGGCCTGATCCAACATGGCTTCTCTTATGTTCTTATGGTGTCTGCAGGCACTATGTTGGAGAACCCCTACTTTAGTGAGTCCCTGAGAAACATGAGACCCTGGAGAGCCGCTGCCAGTCTGAGTAGACAATATTGACTTTGATGGACCAAGGATCTGATTCAGTATAAGGCAGCTTCATATGTTCATATGATAGTATCTGTGGAAGACGAGCCAAGTATGTGAGCAGAGCAGGTGGGAGAATACATGTTTGTCTCATTGTGGTTTTGCCTCTTTTTGTCTTTTGCCAGGTTCTGTCCTCCGTTGGGTTTAAAGTCCCAGCTGGACCAGCTGTTTCCATCCTGCCAGAACTCAGTTCAGAGTGCGAAAGCTGGGACTCTGGAATGCACTGTAAAGGGGAAAAAAAACCAAATCAGGCGAAGACAAGATAGGAATGGATTCTTTGCTGTCTGCATGACCCTCAAGTTCAAAGGGAGCCAGGTGAACGTTCGACTGGGCGGATTCAAACTGACGGATCGGAACCGATTTACTCCAAACAACCTTCTCTTCCACTTTGTTTTGCTTCGAATCCTTTTTTTACAGAATACCTCTGCGCGGCAAATTCTTTGCGTTTTTAATCTTTTAAAAATCCTTTTATGAAAGAAAAAAAAAATATTTTGTCCCCTTTTCTTTCAAACGTGGTGTTTTTAAAAAATCTCTTTTCTATTGCTTTTTTCTACAAAAAGGAAACATTTCTTTTCCTTTTTTTGAGACTGAACAAATAAAAAGTGATCTCGAGCTATAATTATCCGACACGTACAAGGAGACAAGAGATTGTATTTCCTGGTTGTTAAATAATTGAGCTCGAAGTCAGAAAAGACGAGGAGACGGCAGAATTGATTGGTACGTGAGACGCGCAAAGAGCCAGAGTGTGGGAGAGAAAGGGCCGTTTTAGAGTAATAAACTTTGAAATACACAATAACGTCAGCAGTGCCTAACCCAAAAACACACACGCAGCAACTCCAGCCAGTGAACCCAAGTTTTAATAAAGTCTCATATTATGTGCTTGTTAAAAGTATTAAAATAGGAAGAGGACCTCCAGAAATTTGGAGAAATTAACAGAAATCTTAATTTGATTTAATAAATTCTGTAGAACAATCATTGTTGATAACCAAAGTGACCGGAGTGTTCGTTCGCGGTGGATTTATTGACACCTGGGGACAGTGGTTTATTGGACAGAAACCCTGGAGTCCGTTTTCCTCCGAGAGGCAGAATTGGAAGCAAGACCTGAATTTCAGCTGCAGTAACAACATCCCCCTCCACCCCAAAAAGAGAAGAAGTGTAAGAACTTTGCCAGTTTTTTTTAAGCTGCTTAAGAGAGTCACCCCCAGAGGATCTCGTGGTGAATGACTGGGGTGCTGTAATGGAACCCGTAGAATCCGCTGAAACCAAAGGGGAAGGGGGAAAGGAAAGCACCACACCCGAAACCAAGGCCATCCAAGCGCAAGGAGAAGAGGATGCTGGCCTTGGCCAAGAGGAGGAGGTGAACGCGAGAGAGGTCCCCGTGTTGAACGGGCAGGCGCAGGAGGTAGATATAGGCCCGACCTGTCTGGAGACTCCCCCTCCGGATGTCAAAGAGGGGACCGATGAAGGGGGCGAGGCCCCGCACCCAGGACCCACAAATCTGGAAGAAGCAAACCCCCCCAACGAGGAAGAGAAACCAAGAGAGGATCTGCCTTTAGAGAGAGCTTTGGCTCTGACAGAAACTCCCATTTCCAGCCCGGAGGTCACCGGCCCCAGCTGCAGCGGTGCTGCCGCCGAACCAGCCACGGCGAGCCCCAAAGCGCGGCCTTCCCCGAGCAACCAACCTGAGCCCCCGGATTTCTACTGCGTGAAGTGGATCAACTGGAAAGGGGAACGGACACCCATCATCACCCAGAGCGAGAACGGGCCCTGCCCTCTTCTGGCGATCATGAATATCCTTTTCTTGCAGTGGAAGGTAAGTCGGGTTGCCATGTCCAAATCAAGAAATAACTGGGGACTTTGGGGGTGGAGCCAGGAGACATTGGGGGCGGAGCCAGGAACAAGGGTGTGACAAGCAGAATTGAACTCCAAGGGAGTTCTGGCCATCACATTTAAAGGAACCGCACCCCTTTTTAAATGTCTTCCTTCCATAGGAAATAATGGATAGGGGCACCTTCTTTTGGGGCTCATAGAATGGGACCTCCTGGTCCAATCGTTTTGAAACTTGGGAGATACTTTGGGGAGAGTCACTAGATACTATACTGAAAATTTGGTGCCTCTACCTCAAAAAACAGCTCCCCCGAAACCCCCGAAACCTCCAGATCAATTCCCCATTATACCCTATGAGAATCAATCTCCACATAGAGAATAATGCTCAGCAGACGTGAGAGGATGCAAGGACTACAAGTCCCAGCATGCACCTCGTGAAGGGAGGCCGGACTGGAGCGAATAGCAGGCCGGCGGTGGGTGGGTCTTTGTTACTCGGAGGAAGGGAGAAGCCTGAAGCCAGGCAGGGAAAGAGACGCGACGCCATTCCACTCCCCCCCCCCACCCCCGCTATCAGATTTTTAGGGACCGGGGGATTAGGCTGCTAATCCAGGGGTCCCCCGGCCGGACAGGGGGGGGCGGTGTTGGGAAGCCTAATGTGATGCCGGATAAGCTGGCCCTCTGTGATAGGGAAAGGACTCTTCAGATTAGCCTTTTCTCTCTCCTTTTGACTGCAACCTGATTATAGGGTTGCCGAGTCCAATTCAAGAAATATCTGGGGACTTTGGGGGTGGAGCCACAAACAAAGTTGTGACAAGCACAATTGCACTCCGAAAGGAGCTCTATGCCGTCACATTTAAAGGGACCGCACACCTTTTAAATGCCTTCCCTACGTTAGAAAGAGTGAAGGATAGGGGCACCTTCTTTTGGGGCTCATAGAACTGGACCCCCTGGTCTAATCTTTTTGAAACTTGGAGCGTGTTTCGAGGAGAGGCGCTGGATGCTGTGCTGCAAATTTGGTGCTTCTACCTCAAAAAACAGCCCCCCAAAGAGCCCCAGATACCCGTGGATCACTTCTCCATTATACCCTATGGGAATCAGTCGCCATAGTTTATACTGGAGTGTCCAGCAGACATTTCCCTCCCCCCTCTGCTTTCTGATTATTCTGAACTGGGGGATCCCCTGCCCCCCCCCACTAGGGATTGGCAACATCGTATCCCACGAAGGTCTCTGCTCCCAAACCTATCTGTCCCCAGGCTTTCCCCCCCAGACCTCCAAGAATTCCACAACCGTTAAGGAGCTTCTGACAGTCACCTTTCCCTTCATCTAATACGTAGGAATGACAATGGTGGCCAAAGTGTTGCGAGGGAGCCACGTGTGAGGCTCTGGAAGCTCCTGGTGTGGAGAAGGAAGGTGTTTCTCTCTTTAAAGCTGTGGAGAAACGCCATCTGAGAGTGTTGGTGCTTCATCCAAAAAGGCAGGGATCAGTAAATCCATTCAGCAGGCTTTGTAGCCTTCCCCTCACTCCCCCCCTCCCTTCCAGAGCCAAACCAACAACGCTAGGGGGAAAGTCTCCTAGAGAGGCAGGAAGGGCTGTTGTTCTTGCCATGTGCTAGACAGGAAGAGTTTCTCAGTTTGCAGCAGGCGCTCGGGAAGGGAGGCTGCTGGCCTGTGGGCTCCGGCCTGTGGGGGAGGCCTGCTCAGGAAAATGAGGCCTCCAGGCAGTAAGACAAAGTAAGTCATTCTCTTAGGCAGATCAAGTATAGACCAGGGACAATACGATGCGTTTAAAAACCACCTTTATTTTGTTATGCTGTTTGCTGTGCTTTGCTGTGCTGGGCTGTGCTGTGCTAATTTGGTAGATGCAACTGTTTTTGTTTTGTTTTTCTTCCCCTATCCTTTTCCCTTTTAAATAAATGTTTTTTTTTCTGTTTTAAATGCTGGCAGTTAATCTCTGTACCACCTAGATCCCCAGACCGCTTTAGACCACGCTGTTTTTATAAAGGGGGCCCCAGGTGAAGGGGGGGAAGGCATGCAGTTGGATAAGGTGCCAATCCTCCAGGGGTGCCCCAAAGAAGCGCTGAGGTCTCTGTGAAACCCAAGTGCAGGGTGGCAGAGGACCTGGAGGCCTAGCCTCATAGCTGGAGAGGGGGATTGGGAGTCCTGTTCCTCTCAATCTGAACCCCGGGACTGAGCAGGTGGTGGCAGCGAGACCAAGGGGCAGGAGGAGACATAGCTCCCTCCAGGAGTTGGCGACTCCGTAGGGAAGCTGACGGGACCCGGGTCTGAAGGCAGAATCGGGCCGGTTCCGCCACACTTGGCGGCAGCGGTGGGATGAGAACAAACAGAGAACTTGAATGGCCAGGCATTTTTGCTTTTTGATACGTGCAAGCACCCAGAGGAAGCAACAGCGGTTTTGTTTCTTTTCGGTCAACTGGAGTAGGGAAAGTTTAGCTAGTTAGGATGGAGCGTGCTAAGAAACTGGAAATCCTGAAGATGACAAAGCCACAGCTCCAGGAAGAGTGCGCAAAGCAAGAGCTGGAGTGGGACAACCTGACTGTAGTAGATATGCAAGTCCTCCTGTTGGAGCATCTTGAGCATGCAGGGGCACCTGCAAAAGTGGCCCCCACCCAGTCAGAAGCAACCTTGCGGCTACAGATGGAACTGGAGAGAATGCGTATCGAGGCGGAACGAGAGAGAGAGGAACGACAAGCAGAGAGGGATGCAGTCCGCAGATGGGAGGAACGAGAGAGAGAGGAAAGACAAGCAGAGAGGGATGCGATCCGCAGACAGGAAGAAGCAGAGATCCGCCGGCAGGAGGAAAGAGAGAGAGCTGAGGTCCGCAGACGGGAGCGGGAAGAGCAACGTCGCCATGAGCTTGAGGTGCTACGTCTGGAAGCTGAACTAAGCAAAGAGATCCAAGTCACCCCCAAAGACTTTGCAGTGTACAAGGAGGGAGAAGACCCCTCCACATACCTTTCCAACTTTGAGAGGGCAGCCAAACAGTGGGGGATTGCAGAGGAGGACTATATGTCTTACCTTTGTAGCAACCTGACTGGAGAGCTTTCAGCCATCTATTACAGCATGCCTATGGAAGATGGGGGGATAACTTTTGCGGCCTATAAAGCCACTGTATTTAAAAGGTTTAAACTGGGGCCAGACCACTCCCGAAAGCAGTTCAGGGGTTTGGCTCCACAAGAAGGTAAATCCTATTCTGAATGTGGGGTAAGGAAGGACAAACAGTTCCAGTGTTATTGGGCCGGGATTTGTTGGTTGGCCAGTACTCTATCAAGGCTGTATCCCGCAGCCAACCCCCCAGGGGAAAGTGGGAGGAGGGAGGCAACTTTAAGGAAGCCACCTCACCACCAACCAGGGAGGGGGAGGTAGCCCAGGTTACTGAGGACGAAGAGAGGGCAGTCACCCAGGAGGGGGAGGACCAGCCTGTCTCAAGTCCTGGAGTAGGGTGTTCCCAAGGGGAAGAGGGGTGTAGCTTTCCCCAAGTGCAGCAAGGGGCTGTGGATGTTCCTAGCGAGGAAGGGAACCTGTCTAGCGTAAAGGATGTGCATCCTGAAGAGACCGAGGTGGAGGGTGGAGATTTCACAGGAGGTTCTGAGAGCAGCAAGGCTAATGTGGGCTCAGAGGAGCACATAGCTGAAGGCTTGGGGGAACGGGAGCGGTTCCAGAAGGGGGTCCGGAGCGGCCTTAGGTGGGAACCGGTTCACCAAGTAGCTGTGGATCAGGAAGTGGGGTCGTCCGAGACGCTCTCAAAACAGGTCGTCTTGAAGCAGGGCAGACAGGAGTCCTGGGAAGCTGTGGGACCTTCCAGGCAAGAAGGGGGTCAGTTGGGTAGTGCTGAAAAACCAACCGAGGGGACGGAGAACCCAAGCCAAACCCTCAGGGAAGGTGGGGGGGAGGAAGGCAACTTTAGGGAAGCCACCTCACCACCAACCAGGGAGGGGGAGGACCAGCCTGTTTCAAACCCTGCAGGAGGGTGTGCCCAATGGGAAGAGGGGTGCCAATTTCCCACAAGGGCAGCAGGATGCTGTGGAACCTTCCAGGCAGGAAGGAGCTCAGTTGGCTGACACTGAAAAACCAACTGAGGGGGCGGAGAACCCAGATCAAACTTTGGCTGGGTGTTCTGGAAACAGTGGGACTAGGGGTGGCTTGAAGGAACAGATGATAGGAAGTCTGGGGGAGCCAGGAAGGTTCCTGTCTGAGGTTCAAAGTGACCCTAGGCTGGATCCACTGTGTGAGGTGGCAAGGGACCAGAAAGTGGAGTTCTCAGAAGCTGAGTCAGGCGATAGGGTGATGGATTTCCTGCCCCTTCATACTGGTGAACGGAAAGTGGAATGGGAAGGACCCCATGTGATTGTGGATGACCTGGACGATGCTACCTGTGTGGGGGCTATGGAGAAAATGGGAAAGGCAGTTCAAGTGGGGCAGGTGAATATGCCACAGCCATTCTCTGCGAGGTCCATGGTGGTGCACATAGGTAGGAAGGAAGGAGACAAAAAGAAGCTGGGACAGCAATTGTTTGGAGCACCAGAGGTAGTTTTCTGGGAGGACAGAGTGGACAGAGGGAACATTCCACCAATGAGGGATAAAGAGGCAACTGTGTGGGAACTGGGCAGTTTCCAACTTCAGATGTGGGGCCAGGAATTTGCTCCTTTGATGGGCCACTCACCCCAGCCACAGCGGCAACGGAGGGAGAGCACCAAACTCCAGAGGTGGTCCTGGGAGACGGAGGAGTACATCTTAAAGACTGGACATTCCTGCTGCATGCAGCCATGCAACGTTTTGTCCAGAAAGGACATGGGCACCTAGGGTGCTGGACTTTGTGTATTATTGGAGAAATACCTGAACGTTTGTGTAATGTTTTGGTTAACGGGTTTCTCCTTGTTGTTTGGATTCTGCTACGGGGTCACCTCTGTAGGAGGCAACCCCTCCGGCTCAGAATTTAAGGAGGGGGACGTGTGGAGAAACGCCATCTGAGAGTGTTGGTGCTTCATCCAAAAAGGCAGGGATCAGTAAATCCATTCAGCAGGCTTTGTAGCCTTCCCCTCACTCCCCCCCCTCCCTTCCAGAGCCAAACCAACAACGCTAGGGGGAAAGTCTCCTAGAGAGGCAGGAAGGGCTGTTGTTCTTGCCATGTGCTAGACAGGAAGAGTTTCTCAGTTTGCAGCAGGCGCTCGGGAAGGGAGGCTGCTGGCCTGTGGGCTCCGGCCTGTGGGGGAGGCCTGCTCAGGAAAATGAGGCCTCCAGGCAGTAAGACAAAGTAAGTCATTCTCTTAGGCAGATCAAGTATAGACCAGGGACAATACGATGCGTTTAAAAACCACCTTTATTTTGTTATGCTGTTTGCTGTGCTTTGCTGTGCTGGGCTGTGCTGTGCTAATTTGGTAGATGCAACTGTTTTTGTTTTGTTTTTCTTCCCCTATCCTTTTCCCTTTTAAATAAATGTTTTTTTTTCTGTTTTAAATGCTGGCAGTTAATCTCTGTACCACCTAGATCCCCAGACCGCTTTAGACCACGCTGTTTTTATAAAGGGGGCCCCAGGTGAAGGGGGGGAAGGCATGCAGTTGGATAAGGTGCCAATCCTCCAGGGGTGCCCCAAAGAAGCGCTGAGGTCTCTGTGAAACCCAAGTGCAGGGTGGCAGAGGACCTGGAGGCCTAGCCTCATAGCTGGAGAGGGGGATTGGGAGTCCTGTTCCTCTCAATCTGAACCCCGGGACTGAGCAGGTGGTGGCAGCGAGACCAAGGGGCAGGAGGAGACATAGCTCCCTCCAGGAGTTGGCGACTCCGTAGGGAAGCTGACGGGACCGGGTCTGAAGGCAGAATCGGGCCGGTTCCGCCACAAAAGCACTTCTCCAAGTCAAGCCAGCCAGCAGCTTGAAGGATGCATTTAAAGTTAAAGTTGCTTTCTTTCCACCTCTCCTTCCCTCCATTTAAAGTTAAAGTTGCTTTCTTTCCACCTCTCCTTCCCTCCATTTAAAGTAAAAATTGCTTTCTTTCCACCTCTCCTTCCCTCCTTTTAAAGTTAAAGTTGCTCTCTTTCCACCTCTCCTTCCCTCCATTTAAAGTTAAAGTTGCTTTCTTTCCACCTCTCCTTCCCTCCATTTAAAGTTAAAGTTGCCTCTTTCCCCCTCTCCTTCCCTCCATTTAAAGTTAAAGTTGCTTTCTTTCCACCCACTTGCCAAGAAAACCCCATGGACAGTAGCAGAAGGTTAAAAGATATGGTGCTGGAAGATGAGCCCCTCAGACAGTGCCCAATATGCTACTGGGGAAGAGTGGAGGGCTAGTACAAGTAATCACAGAAAGAATGAAGCGGCTGGGCCAAAGCCAAAAGGGAAGCATTTGTGAGTTTCCTGCATTGCATAGGGAGTTGGACTAGATGACCCTGAAGGTCCCTTCCAGCTCTATGAGTCTATGATGCTATGACTGTTAAGAACGGTTCCTCAGTGGAACAGGCTTCCTCCTCGGGAGGTGGTGGGCTCTCCTTCCTTGGAGGTTTTTTTAGCAGAGGCTAGATGGCCATCTGACAGCTATGAGGATCCTGTGAATTTAGGGGGAGGTGTTTGTGAGTTTCCTGCCTTGTGGAGGAGGTTGGACTAGATGACCTTGGAGATCCCTTCCAACTCTAGGATTCTATGCTTCCACAGGCTTTCTCGGGAGGTGGTGGGCTCTTCTTCCTTGGAGGTTTTTAAGCAGAGGCTAGATGGCCATCTGACAGCAATGAGGATCCTGTGAATTTAGGGGGAGGTGTTTGTGAGTTTCCTGCCTTGTGGAGGAGGTTGGACTAGATGACCTTGGAGATCCCTTCCAACTCTAGGATTCTATGCTTCCACAGGCTTTCTCGGGAGGTGGTGGGCTCTTCTTCCTTGGAGGTTTTTAAGCAGAGGCTAGATGGCCATCTGACAGCAATGAGGATCCTGTGAATTTAGGGGGAGGTTTTGTGAGTTTCCTGCATTGTGCAGGGGGGCTGGACTAGATGACCCTGGAGGTCCCTTCCAACTCTAGGATTCTATGACTGTTAAGAGCGGTTCCTCAGTGGAACAGGCTTCATTGGGAGGTGGTGTCTTCTTCTTCCTTTGAGGTATTTCAACAAGGCTAGGTGGCCATCTGACAGCAATGAGGATCCTGTGAATTCAGGAAGAGGTATTTGTGAGTTTCCTGCATTGTGCAGAGGGTTGGACTAGATGACCCTGGAGGTCCCTTCTAGCTCTGCGATTCTATGCGTGAGGTGTGCTAATGAGCTCCAGCACCTCTTTTTCTACAAAACGATCCCTGTTCTGGTGAGTATCTGCCGTTAAGGGCTGCCACAAGCCATGCGACTGTTCAGTTCAGTTTTCCAAGAGCTGAGATTGCTGTTATTTCAAGGCCTCCCCCTGAATGAATGATGGCATAAATCTGAGTTGCAGCATCAGAGCGTAGATTTCCCGACAAGGCCTTGTCTCCTGGGCTGGCCCAGTCTTGCCAAGAAGGAGGACTCTGGAGACCATTTTTAATGGCCGGAATATGCAAACAAAGCACACGTTGCGATTGTTGTTGGCACAGAGCTTGCTGCTTGGCGAAGGCTGAAAACGTTTTCGATGCTCCAGAGTCATGGTATGCAATGCTTGTCCATTGATGCTCTGCTATCTAAACTAGGTGGGTCTGGGGGTCTTCCTTTATATGGGTCGGAATCATAGAATCCTAGAGTTGGAAGGGACCTCCAGGGTCATCTAGTCCAACCCCCCTGCACAATGCAGGAAACTCGAAACACCTCCCCCTAAATTCACAGGATCTGCATTGCTGTCAGAGGGCCATCTAGCCTCTGTTGAAAAACCTCCAAGGAAGGAGAGCCCACCACCTCCCAAGGAAGCCTGTTCCACTGAGGAATCACTCTAACAGTCATAGAATCATAGAATTGGAAGAGGCCTCCAGGGTCATCTAGTCCACCCCCCTGCACAAGGCAGGAATCTCACAAACACCTCCCCCTAAATTCACAGGATCTTCATTGCTGTCAGATGGCCATCTAGCCTCTGTTTAGAAACCTCAAGGGAAGGAGAGCCCACCACCTCCCCAGGAAGTCTGTTCCACTGAGGAACCACTCTAATGGTCAGGAAGTTCTTCCTAATGTTGAGCCTGAAACTCTTCTGATTTAATTTCAACCCATTGGTTCTGGTCCTACCTTCCAGGGCCACAGAAAGCAATTCCACAGCATCCTCTATATGATAGCCCTTCACGTAGAAACATAGAATCATAGATAAGATAAGATAAGATAAATTTATTGTCATTGTTCTCAAAAAAGAAAATGAGAGCAACGAAATGAGGTGCTCTTCCACAAACATACCAGCACATCAACACCCACAAAAGGACATATACATAGACCATTTAAATGCATCTAAAAACACATAACCATTCATAACCCTGCATTTAGCTTAACCACGGCACTTGGATAGAAGCTGCCCTTGAATCTATTTGTCTTTGCCTTCAACACTCTATATCGCCTACCTGACGGTAAAATCTCAAATAGCAAGTGGCCCGGATGTGAAGGGTCCCTTAAGATCATTTGTATCTTCCTTCTACATCCCTTATCATACAGATCCACCAATGAGGGGAGAGAACATCCACAAAGGGTTGGAAGGGACCTCTGGGTTCATATATTCCAACCCACTGCACAAGGCAGGAAACTCCCCCTAAGTGCACAGGATCCTCATTGCTGTCAGGTGGCCATCTAGCCTCTGTTTAAAAACCTCCAAGGTAGGAGAGCCCACCACCTCCCCAGGAAGCCTGTTCCACTGAGAAACTGCTCTAACGGTCAGGAAGTACTTTGGTCAGGAAGTTCTAACGGTCAGGAAGTCCTTGAAGATGGTGATCCTATCATCTCAGCCACCTTCTCTCCAGGCTAAACATGCCCAGCTCCTTCAACCTGTCTTCATTGGACTTGGTCTTCATAGGACTTGGTTGCCAACCTCCTGGCATAGACCGTGGTTGAATTACTGAGATTTTGTAAATAGTTCTATTCCAAACTTTGAAAGATAAGTCCAATCAGTAGGCGTCATGTTGTCAAAAAAGAGGTGCCGGGGCTCATTAGCACAACTCCGTTGCATAACATATTTGCATATGCCACACCCCCTGACATCACCGGAGAAGGTGTACTAAGTTATATTAGCTCAGAATCTATCTTGAAATGCTTCTTGAATTAGAATTGCCTTAATAAAACCTTACTCCCATCATACTTTAAAAATGACTTTCTCCTATGTGGCAGGAAGAAGATCTCCATCGGTTTCTGTTTTATATGCGTTGGGTTATTTTCCCATTTTTGGTGGGGAAAAATATTAGAAAGTTTGTCAGATCTTATAGTTGAGCACAATTCTCCCAGGGGGTTTGAGCAGCGGAGCCCAGATGCAAGTATTTGGGGGAGAGGGCAGGTAAGAAAGAAAGAGCACAATAAAATTTAGAGGTTCCGAAGCTGTGCTCCTATGAGCTCCTGCCCAGAATGAGGCCCGCCAATAAGTATACAAAAGTTTATTTTAAGAACATAAGAGAAGCCCTGTTGGCCTGATCCAGCATGGCATATTAGACTCTTAGACCAATGAGTGCTAACGTTTTAAGCATGCTTTATTTTAAGTAAAAAAACCCCCTTTAATTATGGCCGTGTCCTTATAAAGTTTATATCTCTGCTACCTAATCTAAAATAGGAACACACAAATGGCCCGGCCCGACAAGGTCTCATTTATGTCAGCTCCGGCCCTCATAACAACTGAGTTTGACACACCTTCTCTAAATTCTCCCCGACGTCTCTTTGCTCTCAGGTCAAGCTGCCTCCCCAGAAAGAAGTGGTCACGTCCGACGAACTGATGGCAC
Organism: Heteronotia binoei; assembly: GCF_032191835.1. Taxonomy (NCBI): domain Eukaryota; kingdom Metazoa; phylum Chordata; class Lepidosauria; order Squamata; family Gekkonidae; genus Heteronotia; species Heteronotia binoei. The sequence goes on from NC_083223.1 coordinate 282,232,345, forward strand.
ATCTCGGTGAGTTGTAGGTTGACATGGAGAGGGGGGGAGACGGTTCACATCTCCCGGTGGGGGAATGTCTTTTCGTTCATTCTTTGCAATGTCTTGGCTCTGAGCGTGCAGCCTGAAGCTGGCTGCTGTAGAGTGAATAGCTCGCCCACCCACAGGTCTTGGGAAAGGTTGTTCCCAGTCCTGTGAGAGGATTGCCAACTCTGGGTTTGGAAATTCCTGGAGATTTGGGGGTGGAGTCCGCAGAAGGCAGGAGTTGGGGAGGGGAGGATCTCTGAGGGGCGTGGTGGTGGTGGTGGTATTGGGTTTATATCCCGCCCTCCAATCCGAGTCTCAGCGTCTCAGAGCAGCTCACAATCTCCTTTTACCTTCCTCCCCCCACAACAGACACCCTGTGAAGTAGGTGGGGCTGAGAGAGCTCTCTCAGAAGCTGCCCTTTCCAGGGCAACTCCTATGAGAGCTATGGCTGACCCAAAGCAATTTCAGCAGCTGCAAGTGGAGGAGTGGAGAATCAAACCTTTGTCACGCAGGGCACCAGTCTAATATTTTCGGGATCAAAATTCCACACTTTTCCGGCTGGTTACACTCTCCTGATGTTAGCCACAGGGGCCAACCAGTTCCTCTGGAGGACCAGCAACACGGCAGAGAGGCTGAGTCCTTCCTCTGAGAAGAGCATCAGAAGAGCCCTGCTGGGTCAGACCAGTGAGGGTCCATCTAGTCCAGCCTCCTTTCTCACACAGTGACCACCCAGTTCCTCTGGAGGGCCAACAACAGGGCAGAGAGGCTGAGTCCTTCCCCTGAGAAGAACCTCAGAAGATCCCTGCTGGGTCAGACCAGTGAGGGTCCATCTAGTCCAGCCTCCTTTCTCACACAGTGGCCAGCCAGTTCCTCTGGAGGGCCAACAACAGGGCAGAGAGGCTGAGGCCTTCCCCTGAGAAGAACCTCAGAAGAGCCCTGCTGGATCAGACCAGGGAGGGTCCATCTAGCACAGCCTCCTGTCTCACACAGTAGCCAGCCAGTTCCTCTGGAGGGCCAACAACAGGGCAGAGAGGCCGAGGCCTTCCCCTGAGAAGAACATCAGAAAAGCCCTGCTGGGTCAGACCAGGGAGGGTCCATCTAGTCCAGCCTCCTGTCTCACACAGTGGCCAGCCAGTTCCTCTGGAGGTTCAACAACAGGGCAGAGAGGCCGAGGCCTTCCCCTGAGAAGAACATCAGAAAAGCCCTGCTGGGTCAGACCAGGGAGGGTCCATCTAGTCCAGCCTCCTGTCTCACACAGTGGCCAGCCAGTTCCTCTGGAGGTTCAACAACAGGGCAGAGAGGCCGAGGCCTTCCCCTGAGAAGAACATCAGAAAAGCCCTGCTGGGTCAGACCAGGGAGGGTCCACCTAGTCCAGCCTCCTGTCTCACACAGTGGCCAGCCTGTTCCTCTGGAGGGCCAACAACAGGGCAGAGAGGCCGAGGCCTTCCCCTGAGGAGAGCATCAGAAGAGCCCTGCTGGGTCAGACCAGGGAGGGTCCATCTAGTCCAGCCTCCTGTCTCACTCAGGGGCCAGCCTGTTCCTCTGGAGGGCCAACAACAGGGCAGAGAGGCCGAGGCCTTCCCCTGAGAAGAACATCAGAAGAGCCCTGCTGAATCAGTGAGGTTGCATCGGACTGGTGCCCCAGTTGACAAACGTATTGTGAACGAGCCAGAGCGCATTGACTTGCGGTGGAAGCCTGTGGTTGAGAAAGATGTGAGTGCCGAAACCGATCTCCTTGGGCTACAAAGATTTTCTTCTACTATCATTTTGAGATCTGGCAACGAACACAGGCGAATTGGAAAAGTGACTGTTGGTTATATTGGCCAATTGGACATTTTTGGGACACTGTGTGAGAGTTTGGGCTTTGATACCTTATTTTGGAACCATGCATGTTGATTGCGTGATGTATTGAATAAGTATTTATCGGTTGTGCTACACGGTTGTTTGTCTTGTCTGTACATCTGGGTAGAATCGGGCACACCAGGTATGTTGTTTTCCCCCAAAATTTGCTAATGAAGAAGGACATGGCATTCTCTCTCTCTCTCTCTTTTTTTTGTCTTCGCTTTGTCTCAAAAGGGGATTGGATCTTATCTATTAAGCCCCAAAAGGAGTCAGAAGTTCTCCAGCTCAATTTCCAACAGGTAGGTAAAGTCTTGAGTTGCTTCATTTGATTGACAGATCGAGCCTGTTTTTGCCCTGCCTTTAACCCATTCAAGAGAGAAACTGGAGATAACCAGCTGTACTGATAACTACATAAATTGCTTTGAGATTATTACACCGATCGTATGCTTCTGCTAATAAATTTATAACACTCGCCATGTCTTACAGTATTTGCAATTTTGGAATAACAATTTCCCATACAGTAACCGGGATAATCGTACAGAGTCCATAATATTCAGAACTGAATCTGCTTCATCAATATCATGGCTGTGTAAGGTGACAATATTTCTTTCAAGGACAAGTGACGCTTCCAGTAACAATATGGCGTGTTTCTAGGCTTGCCAATCCCCAGGTCCCAGCGGGGGTTCTTCTGCTTTCCCAGGCTCCTTCCCGCCCCCAGTCAGCTGGCCGGCGGGGGGAAGCCCCGCCCCCAAAGCCACCATGTAACTTTCCCCCTCCGGAGGCTTCAGTCTCCGATTGAAAAGTTTTCCTCTTGGGATGGGGTGTCTGTGTTATTTTGAAGAAGCTGGCAGCAACTCGTGAGTAGAGAGGCCAGTCCCTCCCTTCAGAGTCACCAGAAACGGCGGAGGGGGGGGGAGGAAGGGAGGGAAACGTCTGCTGAGCACTTCATTATTCCCTATGTGGAGATCGATTCTCATAGGGTATAACGGGGAACTGATCTGGAGGTTTCGGGGGCTCTGGGGGAGCTGTTTTTTGAGGTAGAGGCACCAAATTTTTAGTATAGTATCTAGTGCCTCTCCTCAAAGCACCCCCCAAGTTTCAAAACGATTGAACCAGGGGGTTCAATTCTAGAAGCCCCAAAAGAAGGTCCCCCTATCCTTCATTATTTCCTATGGAAGGAAGACATTTAAAAAGGTGTCCTCGTACCTCCAGATGAGAGTCCTCGCACTTAACCACTACACCAAGTGAGCAGTTGCTTACAAAAGCCCATACCCTGTTGCAAATTTTGTTAAACTTTGTTCTATTATGATTAATAATAACCATGAGGGCGATAGGTCCAAAGGGCCCTCCAGTTCCAATGTAGCCCTCTTCATCCTCCCGAAACCCAATCTTAGAAGCTCTTCCTTCTCCTCTTCCAAAATTCCCCAACCCCTTCCCGCTCGTCTTCTCTCCTCCCAGAACGTCAACGACGCCATGACGGTCCTCCCCAAACTCTCCACGGGGCTGGATGTGAACGTGAGGTTTACGGGAGTCTCTGATTTTGAATACACCCCCGAGTGCATCGTCTTCGACCTCCTCAACGTGCTTCTTTATCACGGGTGGCTGGTGGACCCACAGGTAAGCGTTTCCAACTTCCCCCGGGCGATGCAGGAATTGGGGCTTGCGACTGTACACAGGTGGCCGGTGGGGGCCCCAGAGGATTCTGGGACTTGGCCAGTGCAGAGCTGAAACTGAGCTTCTGGCTGCCAGGGGGGGAGAAGGTCTCAGTTCCCCCCCCCCCGCCTTTCTTGCCATTAAGGCACAGCTGACTTACGGTGACCCTACAGCCCTAACTCCCGAGCCGCGGACCACTACGGGCCGCGGCCTTTTTGCAACTACCAGACTGCCCCCCCCCGCCGCCCCACCAGCCCTCACGATGCCACAATGGAGCTGAGAGAAGTCATCTTCTGCACGTACTTCAAAGTGTTAGATGGCATACCGGCCGCATTGAAGCTGCTAAGGCTCAGCTTCAACGCTGCTCAGCGTGACGGGAGGGAGGGAGGGCAACAATGGAGCGCCGCCCTGCATTGCAGCGCCAGAGGGGAGGGAGGGAGGGAAGGCGGGGAAGCCACGGAGTTAAAGTCCGGCCGGCCGCTTCTTTGGCGGGTCGCCTGCCACTGCGGAGGCACTGCAAGGGGGTGGGGGCGGTGAGGCTGCATAGCGCCTTGAGGGGAGGGGGGCAAGGTGGCAAGGCTGCATGACACGGGGTGGCGGCGAGGCTGAGCAGTGCTACTAGGCTTCCCAAGCCTTCCGCCCTGGCGGGAGAATACTGGATTTTCAGCCTCTTTTCCCGCTTTCCATAACTCTGGAAGCGGGGGGAGGAGGGGGGAATGGCACCAAGGAGCATTTGCGTCGTCCGGGGAGGAGGTGCTGAGCCTGGCAAGGGAATCTTGAGAAGGGAGGCTGGCTCGCCAGCGAGCGGGTGGAGGTGGCTGCCGAACGCAGGCGGGTCTTGACGGACTCCAATGCCCGATGCTTCTCCTCCTCCCTTCCCTTCCCACCCAGCCCCGTTGCAGCAGCCGTTCTTCCTTTTCGCAAGCTGCTTCCCGCGCCCAGTCAGCTGGCTGGGGGGGGGGGGGGGAGAGAAGCCCCGCCTGCAAAGGACCATGTGCCTTTGCACCTCCGGAGGCTTGATTGCAAGGCTCCACTTTGGGATGGTGTGACTGCTGCTGTAAAGAAGCTGGCAGCAACTCGTGAGTAGAAAGGCCAGTCCCTCGCTTCAGTTGCCAGAAAGGGGGGGGGGGGAGGGAGGAGGAGAGGGAAACGTCTTCATTATTCCCTATGTGGAGATCAATTCTCATAGGGTATAATGGGGAATTAATCTGGAGGTTTTGGGGGCTCTGGGGGAGCTGTTTTTTGAGGTAGAGGCACCAAATTTTCAATATAGTATCTAGTGCCTCTCCCCAAAGTACCCTCCAAGTTTCAAAACGATTGGACCAGGGGGTCCAATTCTATGAGCCCCAAAAGAAGGTGCCCCTATTCTTTGTTATTTCCTATAGAAGGAAGACATTTTAAAAAGTGTGCTGTCCCTTTAAATGTGATGGCCAGAACTCTCTTGGAGTTCAATTATGCTTGTCACACCCTTGTTCTTGGCTCCGCCCCAATGTCTCCTGGCTCCACCCCCAAAGTCTCCTGGCTCCACCCCCAAAGTCCCCAGATATTTCTTGAATTGGACTTGGCAACCCTAAGTGCTACGGGGAGGCGGGGCTGAATTTGGTGCCGTCAGCCTGCTGGCCCTGGGGGTGTGTGGGCAGGCCGACCCTGGGGCCGGTCCCCGGTACCAAGAATGTTGCAGGGTTTTCAAGGCAAGAGATGTCCAGAGGTGGTTTTGCTGCTGCTGTCAGGTTCTGTCAAGGTTTTCCTTCAATAATTATGACTCTCCATGTGTTTGGATAAGCATTTATTACAAGGCGTAAGAACATAAGAAAAGCCATGTTGGATCAGGCCAATCGCCCATCCAGTCCAACACTCTGTGTTATATAAGAACATAAGAGAAGCCATGTTGGATCAGGCCAATGACCCATCCAGTCCAACACTCTGTGTCACATAAGAACATAAGAGAAGCCATGTTGGATCAGGCCAATGGCTCCTCCAGTCCAATACTCTGTGTTATATAAGAACATAAGAGAAGCCATATTGGATCGGGCCAGTGGCCCACCCAGTCCAACACTCTGTGTCACATAAGAACATAAGAGAAGCCATGTTGGATCAGGCCAATGGCCCCTCCAGTCCAACACTCTGTGTTATATAAGAACATAAGAAGCCATGTTGGATCAGGCCAATGGCCCATCCAGTCCAACACTCTGTGTCACACAGTGGCCAAATATATATATATATATATACTGTGGCTAATAGCCACTGATGGACCTCTGCTCCATATTTTTATCCAATCCCCTCTTGAAGCTGGCTATGCTTGTAGCCGCCACCACCTCCTGTGGCAGTGAATTCCACTCCTGTGGCAGTGAATGTTAATCACCCTTTGGGTTAAGAAGGACTTCCTTTTATCCGTTTTAACCTGACTGCTCAGCAATTTCATTGAATGCCCACGAGTTCTTGTATTGTGAGAAAGGGAGAAAAGGACTTCTTTCTCTACTTTCTCCATCCCGTGCATGATCTTGTAAACCTCTATCATGTCACCCCGCAGTCGACATTTCGCCAAGCTAAAGAGCCCCAAGCGTTTTAACCATTCTTCATAGGGGAAGTGTTCCAACCCTTTAATCATTCTAGTTGCCCTTTTCTGGACTTTTTCCAGTGCTATAATATCCTTTTTGAGGTGCAGTAACCAGAACTGCACACAGTATTCCAAATGATTCCGCACCATCGATTTATACAGGGGCATTATGATACTGGCTGATTTGTTTTCAATTCCCTTCCTAATAATTCCCAGCATGGCGTTGGCCTTTTTTTATTGCAAACGCACACTGTCTTGACATTTTCAGTGAGTTCTCTACCATGACTCTCTCTCTTGGTCAGTCTCTGCCAGTTCACACCCCATCAACTTGTATTTGCAGCTGGGATTCTTGGCCCCAATGTGCATTACTTTGCACTTGGCCACACTGAACCTCATCTGCCACGCTGACGCCCACTCACCCAGCCTCAACAGATCCCTTTGGAGTTCCTCACAATCCTCTCTGGTTCTCACCACCCTGAACAATTTAGTGTCATCTGCAAAAGGCGGGGTATATTGATACATTGGCCATGCTGGCTGGGGCTGATGGGAGTTGTAGGCAAAAAAAAAACCTGGAGAGCTACCGCTGGCTACCCCTGCTGTAGGCTATCCCTTCCGTAGCAATCCGGAACTCAACATATTTCCGATATTGTCTCTCCTCAGTTAGTAGAGGTGGCCGAAGCCATTGGCAAACTGAGCTACAACCAGCTGGTGGAGAAGATTATCACCTGCAAACACTCCAAGGACCCCAATTTGGTGACAGAAGGTAAGAGCCGCTGGACTGCGCTGGTTAGCCAGGAATCAGAGGTGGTTATTTTGTAGGGGGTAACTGATCAGGATTTGGTCTCTAGCCCACCCACCTCAGCTGCTGCTCAAAGATAGTTTAAGAACAGAAGAGAAGCCCTGTTGGATCAGGCCAATGGCCCATCCTGTCCAACACTCTGAGTCACATAAGAACAGAAGAGAAGCCCTGTTGGATCAGGCCAATGGCCCATCCTGTCCAACCCTGTGTATCACACAGTGGCCAAAAAAACCCAGGGGCCATCAGGAGGTCCACTAGTGGGACCAGGACATTAGAAGCCTTCCCACTGTGCCCCCCCAAGCATTGAGAAGACAGAGCATCGCTGCCCCAGACACAAGAACATAAGAGAAGCCCTGTTGGATCAGGCCAATGGCCCCTCCAGTCCAACACTCTGTGTCACACAGTGTCCAAAAAAACCCAGGTGCCATCAGGAGGTCCTTCAGTGGAGCCAGGACACTAGAAGCCCTCCCACTGTTGCCCCTCCCAAGCACCAAGACTCAGAAAGGACCTGGGGACTTCGGGGTGGAGCTGGGAGACTCTGGAGGATAGGACTGCCAAGCCCCCAGTCTGGGTGGGGAATCCCCCGCCCGGGAGGAACCTCCCCTTACATCGCTGGTGCAATCCTGGAAACGCCTAGAGCGGCCCCGCCATTTTGATGACGTCACTTCCGGGTGACGTCATCAAAATGGCGGGGCCGCTCTAGGCGTTTCCAGGAAAACTCTATGGTTTCCCCGGACGCTCTAGCTACTTGGGAGGGAAAACTCTATGGTACAATAGGTACCATAGAGTTTTAACCTCCTAAACAGCTAGAGCGTCCGGGAAAACCGTAGAGTTTTTCTGGAAACGCCTAGAGCGGCGCCACCATTTTTGATGACGTCACTTCCGAGTGATGTCATTGCGAGGCACGCGTGCGATAGTCCCCCGCTATGGGAAGCTGGGGACTTGCCAACCCTATTAGGGGCAGAGCCAGGAGACTTTCTCATTCCTCCCCGAAACAAAAATACAGTACTGCACTTCCACTGAATACAGTCTTGATTTCCCCATACCCCAGAAGAAGGTAGTTATTCCATTAAACAAAACTGAACATGCGCGCATACACACACAAAGCAGCTAAATTAAACACAGCACACACACACTCTCGTGATCTCACTGGAGCAATTGACTCACTGGAGCTGCTAGATGTAACCATTTGGGGTATTTCAATTGTAAACGCTGGTATCTGGGGCTCGGGGGGGGGTGTTTTTTGAGGTAGAGGCACAAAATTGGCAGCATAGTGTCTTGTGCCTCTCTTCAAAACACCTTTCAAGTTTCAAAAAGATTAGACCAAGGGGTCCAATTCTGTGAGCCCCAAAAGAAGGTGCTCCTATCCTTCATTATTTCCAATGGAGGGAAGGCATTTAAAAGGTGTGCAGTCCCTTTAATATGTGATAGCCAGAACTCTTTGGAGTGCAATCATGTTTCTCACAACCTTGCTCCTGGCTCCACCCCCATATTTCCTGGCTCCACCCCCAAAATCTCCTGGCTCCACCCACAACGTCCCCAGGTGTTTCTTGAATTGGACCTGGCAATCCTAGGAGCAGCCTAAGGGGTGGAAGTTTTCAAACAGAGGGACTCTGCTGCTTCTCTTCCTTTCACACACTCACCAGGAAGACCCAGGAGCCCTCAGCCGATCGAGAGATGGCTTTCTCTGGCAGTTTCTCTCTTCCCTCCGTCTGCCAATCAATGGAAGGCTTTCTTTCTCTCCTCTATGAATCAGTGCCTCAGTCCTCCACCAGTGGAACACAACAGACCTAGATTGGTGGTCTGACGGGCCGAAGTACAGTCCCAACCAATCAGGGTGCTCCATTTTGCCGCCACGAAAGGGGCTTTTATTGTATGAAGGATACGCTTTCGAGAAACACAGCACTCTTCGTCAGGTGCTGCATGCGTCTGACGAAGAGAGCTGCGTTTTTTGAAAGCTTTATGCTGCAGTACAATTTGGTAGCCTTACAGCTGCTACTGGACTCTTGATTATTTTGCAGCAACAGACTCACACGGCTGACTCCTCTGACTGTTGAGAGACAGTTCTCAGCTAGACACAGGGGTGATGAGAAGTGTTCTTATTTAAACCTGTGTTTATTTAAACCTGTTCAGATTTAAATCTGTGGTGGCGCGTTCCCTCCGGCCTGTCTGTGCTCACACAGGTGAAGAAAGAGCCACCTTCCATGAATTTGTATGAGGATCTATATGCATGCACCTGTTTTGAAAGCGTTTTTGGCCCCTGCAGCAGGGCGTGGGAAAACTCCCGCGAGCTGGTTATTCTCGGGCTGCGCCCACGTTTGTGAGAGAAACGTCTGCAACTAGTGGAGCTGGAGAGGTGTGAAACTCGAGGTTTGCATGCTGCCTCTCTGTGTAGAACTTGATTTACCTGTCTAGCACAGGGGGCCCCGACTTTTTTGAGCCTCTGGGTCCATCAGTGGCTGCTAGCCACAGTGTATCATTGGGAGTTGGAACTCTCTGTCTGGGGCAATGATGCACTGTCTTCTTGGCGTTTGGGGGGCAACAGTAGGAGGGCTTCTGGAATTCTGGCCCCACTGATGGACCTCCTGATGGCACCTGGGTTTTGGCCACTGTTGGACTGAATGGGCCATTGACCTGATCCAACATGGCTTCTCTTATGTCTGGGGCAGTGAATTCTGTCTTCTTGGTGCTTGGGGGGCAACAGTAGGAGGGCTTCTGAAGTCCCGGCCCCACTGGTGGACCTCTTGATGGTCCCTGGGTTTGGGTGAGGTTGCCAAGTTCCGTAGTGGGGGACTTTCGCACCAAGTGCGTGCACGACGCAATGACGTCAGCCGGAAGTGACGTCATCAAAATGGTGACACGCGTGTGGGCTGCTCTAGGCGTTTCCAGGAAAACTCTATGGATTTCCCAGACGCTTTAGCCATTTGGGAGGTAAAACTCTATGGTACCCATTGTAGAGCCAGTTTGGTGTGGAGAGCCAGTTTGGTGTAGTGGTTAAGTGTGCGGACTCTTATCTGGGAGAACCAGGTTTGATTCCCCACTCCTCCACTTGCACCTGCTAGCATGGCCTTGGGTCAGCCATAGCTCTGGCAGTGGTTGTCCTTGAAAGGGCAGCTGCTGGGAGAGCCCTCTCCAGCCCCACCCACCTCACAGGGTGTCTGTTGTGGGGGAGGAAGGGGAAGGAGATGGTGAGCCGCTCTGAGACTCTTCGGAGTGGAGGGCGGGATATAAATCCAATATCTTCTATCTTCATCTTCTTCAAATGGCTAGAGCGTCTGGGGAAAACCATAGAGTTTTCCAGGAAAATGCCTAGAGTAGCCCCGCGCACTTCTTGCCATTTTGATGATGTCACTTCTGGGTGACGTCATTGTGCCAGCGATGTAGGCAGAGGTTCCCCTCGCCGACCCAATGTAGGGACTTGACAGCCCTAGTTTGTGGCCACTATGTGACAGAGTGCTGGACTGGATGGGCCATTGGCCTGATCCAACAAGGCTTCTCTCATGTTCTTATGGGTGGAATTCCGGCACAGCGTGGTTGATGCGATAAAATGGCTGCAATAAGGATGTGAGAAAATGGCAGCTGCAGGAGGCGGAGCCAGCCACAAAATGGCGGCAGGAGCTTGCCTTCCGAAGTCATGCAGCAAAGATCCTCCTCCTCTGGTGGCAAAGCAACTTTTTAAAAAATTTGTACAGCCGATGAAATCTCCAGTGGCCAATCGGAAGCCTCGCTAGACAAAACTCCCATTTGGCCCTGCCCAAATTCTACTTGGTGGGTACAAGGAATTGTGTCAGTGACCACCTTGGTCTACCATACTTTTTACCCACCCTTCCAAAGGATAACACCGATGGGTTTCCCTTCCCCACCCTTATTCTCCTAAGAACCCTGCAGGGGAGGCTAGACAGGGAGAGAAAGACTGGCCAAGGTCACCCAAGTGAGTGTTCTGGGGATTTGAATCTGGGGTCTCCGAAAACCTAGTCTTGACACTAACCCCTGCACCATGCTAGCTTGAGGTAGGCAGAGGTATCCTTCAAGCAGTATCTTCCCTTAGTCTGGGTTTTCAGTGTGGTTATTTTCAACCCTGTCTCCTACAGAACATTTACTATTCCTCAGCCTCTGTGCCCTGTTTGTCCAGTCCTACAGGGCAGCTGGTCGGCCCCTGTGTGAGACAGGCTGGACTAGATGGACCCTCCCTGGTCTGACCCAGCAGGGCTCTTCTGAGGTTCTTCTCAGGGGAAGGCCTTGGCCTCTCTGCCCTGTTGTTGGCCCTCCAGAGGAACTGGTTGGCCACTGTGTGAGACAGGAGGCTGGACTAGATGGACCCTCACTGGTCTGATCCAGCAGGGCTCTTCTGAGGTTCTTCTCAGGGGAAGGCCTCAGCCTCTCTGCCCTGTTCTTGGCCCTCCAGAGGAACTGGTTGGCCACTGGGTGAGACAGGAGGCTGGACTAAATAGACCCTCCCTGGTCAGACCCAGCAGGGCTCTTCTGATGTTCTTCTCAGGGGAAGGCCTTGGCCTCTCTGCCCTGTTGTTGGCCCTCCAGAGGAACTGGCTGGCCACTGTGTGAGACAGGAGGCTGGACTAGATGAACCATCCCTGGTCTGACCCAGCAGGGCTCTTCTGATGCTCTTCTCAAGGGAAGGCCTCTGTCTCTCTGCCCTGTTCTTGGCCCTCCAGAGGAACTGGCTGGCCACTGTGTGAGACAGGAGGCTGGACTAGATGGACCCTCACTGGTCTGATCCAGCAAGCCTCTTCTGATGTTCTTCTCAGGGGAAGGCTTCGGCCTCTCTGCCCTGTTGTTGGCCCTCTAGAGGAACTGGCTGGCCCTTGTGTGAGATAGGAGGCTGGACTAGATGGACCCTCCCTGGTCTGACCCAGCAAGCCTCTTCTGATGTTCTTCTCAGGGGAAGGCCTCAGCCTCTCTGCCCTGTTGCTGGCCCTCCAGAGGAACTGGCTGGCCACTGTGTGAGATTGGAGGATGGACAAGATGGACCCTCACTGGTCTGACCCAGCAGGGCTCTTCTGAGGTTCTTCTCAGGGAAAGGCCTTGGCCTCTCTGCCCTGTTGTTGGCCCTCCAGAGGAACTGGGTGGCCACTGTGTGAGACAGGAGGCTGGACTAGATGGACCCTCACTGGTCTGACCCAGCAGGGCTCTTCTGATGCTCTTCTCAGAGGAAGGCCTCGACCTCTCTGTTCTGTTGTTGGCTCTTCAGAGGAACTGGTTGGCCACTGTGTGAGACAGGACGCTGAACTTGAAGGACCCTCCCTGGTCTGATCCAGCAGGGCTCTTCTGAGGCTCTTAAGGGGAAGGCTGGTGGTGGGCAGATGGGGCCTCACGGTTCTTCTCAGGGGAAGGCCTCGCTCTCTCTGGTTGGCCACTTTGTGAGACAAGAGGCTAGACTAGATAGACCACTGGTCTGATCCAGTTCTTCTGTTCTTTTTCCCTTTTCAGGGCTGATAGCAGAGCAGTTTCTGGAGTCCACAGCCTCTCAGCTGACCTACCACGGCTTGTGTGAGCTGACCTCCACGGTGAAAGAGGGAGAGCTGAGCGTCTTCTTCAGGAACAACCACTTCAGCACCATGATAAAGCACAAGGCAAGCGTCACCTCTGATGTTTTCCCAGGGCCGTGGGAATATGACTTACATTGCATGGGGGTCAGGTGGCTTATAATTCTAAGCCTCGCGGACTAAAATAAGAACAGACGAAATTTAAAAATACGTCTTTTTTTTCTTTTCTTTTTTAAATACGATCTGTTTCTTGGGACAACAGTATTTTTGGTAAGGTATTGTACGATAGGGTACCAAACCGCTATAAATGTAGACTCATAAGATTCAGAGGCTATCGTAGACAAATTAATCGATATCTTATATACGTTATAAAACAATCCGAGAGCCGGTTTTGCCATGTCGAAATAGAGGGCTTAGATTTAACTATCCAATTTGTAGCAATGATAATACGTGCGATCAGGCCTGCCTTGGGCCTGCAGTGCCCCCCCCCCGACCCCCCCACCATGTCCCCCAACTGCCCCTTCACAGCCCAGCAGTCGGGGTGGGGAAGGAGGCGGAGAAACGGCAGCAATGGGGGGGGAGGGGAGGGGGGGAAGGAGGTCAGGGGAAGCGGCGGCAAGGCAAGGGGGGAAGACAGCAGTGATTCGAGGAAGGGAAGGATTTCCTTGTTCTTTTAACAAAAGGTGGAGGCGCCCAATTTGACACCCCCTCCAGGGCCGGCGCCCTAGGCCCAGCGTGCTGTTGACATAAGCATATGTATTATTTCAGTTTTTTTCTGCAAATTGCCACTTCCTGCGAACGGCACTTGCCTAACAAACGACCCCCCCCACCCGATTGACAGTCGCCTCTTTGTGGCCTCCTCCCCTCCAGAGCCACTTATACCTCCTGGTGACGGACCAAGGCTTCCTGCACGAGGAGCAAGTGGTCTGGGAAAGCCTCCACAACGTGGACGGGGACAGCTGCTTCTGCGACGCCGAGTTCCACCTCAGCCACGCCCTGGAGAAGGAGGCCGCCGGCGGCTCCCCAAGGGAGCAGCAAGCAAACCAGAGGCAGGTGGACCAGGTAAAGACACCCATACAGAGCCAGCGGGGCATAGTGGTCAAGAGTGTCGGGCTCTGATCAAGAGGACCATGTTTGATTTCCCCATTCCGCCACTTGCAGCTGCTGGGTGACCTTGCGCCAGTCACGGTTCTGTCAGAGTTCTCTCAGCCCCACCTCCCTCACAGGGTGTTTGCTGTGGGGAGAGGGAGGGAAAGGAGATTGGAAGCTGCTTTGAGAGTCCGAATAAAGGGCAGGGTTAGTACTTGAAGAACATCAGAAGAGCCCTGCTGGGTCAGACTAGGGAAGGTCCATCTAATCCAGCATCCCATCTCACATAGTGGCCAACCAGTTCCTCTGGAGGGCCAACAACAGGGCAGAGAGGCTGAGGCCTTCCCCTGAGAAGAACATCAGAAGAGCCCTGCTGGATCAGACCAGGGAGGGTCCATCTAGTCCAGCCTCCTGTCTCACACAGTGGCCAGCCAGTTCCTCTGGAGGGCCAGCAACAGGGCAGAGAGGCCGAGGCCTTCCCCTGGAAGAGCATCAGAAGAGCCCTGCTGGGTCAGACCAGGGAGGGTCCATCTAGTCCAGCCTCCTGTCTCACACAGTGGCCAACTAGTTCCTCTGGAGGGCCAAAAACATGGCAGAGAGGCTGAGGCCTTCCCCTGAGAAGAGCCTCAGAAGAGCCCTGCTGAGTGAAACCAGGGAGGGTCCATCTAGTCCAGCCTCCTGTCTCACACAGTGGCCAACCAGTTCCTCTGGAGGGCCAACAACAGGGCAGAGAGGCTGAGGCCTTCCCCTGAGAAGAGCCTCAGAAGAGCCCTGCTGAGTGAACCCAGGGAGGGTCCATCTAGTCCAGCCTCCTGTCTCACACAGTGGCCAACCAGTTCCTCTGGAGGGCCAACAACAGGGCAGAGAGGCTGAGGCCTTCCCCTGAGAAGAGCCTCAGAAGAGCCCTGCTGAGTGAAACCAGGGAGGGTCCATCTAGTCCAGCCTCCTGTCTCACACAGTGGCCAACCAGTTCCTCTGGAGGGCCAAAAACATGGCAGAGAGGCTGAGGCCTTCCCCTGAGAAGAGCATCAGAAGAGCCCTGCTGGGTCAGACTAGGGAAGGTCCATCTAGTCCAGCATCCCATCTCACATAGTGGCCAACCAGTTCCTCTGGAGGGCCAACAACAGGGCAGAGAGGCTGAGGCCTTCCCCTGAGAAGAGCCTCAGAAGAGCCCTGCTGAGTGAAACCAGGGAGGATCCATCTAGTCCAGCCTCCTGTCTCACACAGTGGCCAACCAGTTCCTTTGGAGGGCCAACAACAGGGCAGTTGTCCTTGAAGGGGCAGCTTCTTGGAGAGCTCCCTCAGCCCCACATACCTTTTGAGAGCCTGTTTAGTGTAGTGGTGAAGTGTGCGGACTCTTATCTGGAAGAACCGGGTTTGAATCTCCACTCCTCCACTTGCACCTGCTAGCATGGCCTTGGGTCAGCCATAGCTCTTGCGGAGGTTGTCCTTGAAAGAGCAGCTGCTGTCAGAGCTCCCTCAGCCCCACCCACCTCACAGGGTGTCTGTTGTGGGGGAGGAAGACATAGGAGATTGTGAGCTGCTCTGAGACTCTGAAATTCAGAATGGAGGGCGGAATATAAATCCAATACAATCTTCTCTGCGCTCCTACGGGCCATTTGCTCCTGGTTACTGGTTTTTGTTGTTGCTGACCCCCCTCAATCTTTTTTTCTCCCCCAGGACTACATGATCGCCTTGTCTCTGCAGCAGCAGCAAGGGGGGGCCGTGCTGAGCGACCTCGAGTTGGCCCAGCGGCTGCAGCAGGAGGAGTACCAGCAGCCCTCCCCGGCCACCCCCCCGGCACAGGTAGCGTGGGTCAGGTGGGGGGCTTCTCTGGACCCAGTTTGCCCCACTGTCTTTTCACCCACTGTCTTTCCTTGGGGTGCCTGGGGAACAGGGCCAGAGCTGGGTCTGTCTGCCACCCCCACAGGGGGAGCGGAAAAGTGGGATGAATTTCCCACCTGCTTCCAGCATCATAAGAACATAGGAGAAGCCCTGTTGGGTCAGCCCAATGGCCCCTCCAGTCCAGCACTCTGTGTCACATAAGAACATAAGAGAAGCCCTGTTGGATCAGGCCAATGGCCCCTCCAGTCCAACACTCTGTGTCACATAAGAACATAAGAGAAGCCCTGTTGGATCAGGCCAGGGGCCCCTCCAGTCCAACACTCTGTGTCACATAAGAACATAAGAGAAGCCCTGTTGGATCAGGCCAATGGCCCCTCCAGTCCAACACTCTGTGTCACATAAGAACATAAGAGAAGCCCTGTTGGATCAGCCCAATGGCCCCTCCAGTCCAACACTCTGTGTCACATAAGAACATAAGAGAAGCCATGTTGGATCAGGCCAATGGCCCCTCCAGTCCAACACTCTGTGTCACATAAGAACATAAGAGAAGCCCTGTTGGATCAGGCCAGTGGCCCCTCCAGTCCAACACTCTGTGTCACATAAGAACATAAGAGAAGCCCTGTTGGATCAGGCCAGTGGCCCCTCCAGTCCAGCACTCTGTGTCACATAAGAACATAAGAGAAGCCCTGTTGGATCAGGCCAATGGCCCCTCCAGTCCAACACTCTGTGTCACATAAGAACATAAGAGAAGCCCTGTTGGATCAGCCCAATGGCCCCTCCAGTCCAACACTCTGTGTCACATAAGAACATAAGAGAAGCCATGTTGGATCAGCCCAATGGCCCCTCCAGTCCAACACTCTGTGTCACATAAGAACATAAGAGAAGCCCTGTTGGATCAGCCCAATGGCCCCTCCAGTCCAACACTCTGTGTCACATAAGAACAGAAGAGAAGCCATGTTGGATCAGCCCAATGGCCCCTCCAGTCCAACACTCTGTGTCACATAAGAACATAAGAGAAGCCCTGTTGGATCAGGCCAGTGGCCCCTCCAGTCCAACACTCTGTGTCACATAAGAACATAAGAGAAGCCCTGTTGGATCAGGCCAGTGGCCCCTCCAGTCCAGCACTCTGTGTCACATAAGAACATAAGAGAAGCCCTGTTGGATCAGGCCAATGGCCCCTCCAGTCCAACACTCTGTGTCACATAAGAACATAAGAGAAGCCCTGTTGGATCAGCCCAATGGCCCCTCCAGTCCAACACTCTGTGTCACATAAGAACATAAGAGAAGCCATGTTGGATCAGCCCAATGGCCCCTCCAGTCCAACACTCTGTGTCACATAAGAACATAAGAGAAGCCCTGTTGGATCAGCCCAATGGCCCCTCCAGTCCAACACTCTGTGTCACATAAGAACAGAAGAGAAGCCATGTTGGATCAGCCCAGTGGCCCCTCCAGTCCAACACTCTGTGTCACATAAGAACATAAGAGAAGCCCTGTTGGATCAGGCCAGAGGCCCCTCCAGTCCAACACTCTGTGTCACATAAGAACATAAGAGAAGCCCTGTTGGATCAGGCCAGTGGCCCCTCCAGTCCAACACTCTGTGTCACATAAGAACATATGAGAAGCCCTGTTGGATCAGGCCAGAGGCCCCTCCAGTCCAACACTCTGTGTCACATAAGAACAGAAGAGAAGCCCTGTTGGATCAGACCAGTGGCCCCTCCAGTCCAACACTCTGTGTCACATAAGAACATAAGAGAAGCCCTGTTGGATCAGGCCAGTGGCCTGTCCATTCCAACACTCTGTGTCTCATAAGAACATAAGAAAAGCCCTGTTGGATCAGGCCAATGACCCATCTATTCCAACACTCTGTGTCACATAAGAATATAAGAGAAGCCATGTTGGATCAGGCCAGTGGCCCCTCCAGTCCAACACTCTGTGTCACATAAGAACATATGAGAAGCCCTGTTGGATCAGGCCAGAGGCCCCTCCAGTCCAATACTCTGTGTCACATAAGAACAGAAGAGAAGCCCTGTTGGATCAGACCAGTGGCCCCTCCAGTCCAACACTCTGTGTCTCATAAGAACATAAGAAAAGCCCTGTTGGATCAGGCCAATGGCCCATCTATTCCAACACTCTGTGTCACATAAGAACATAAGAGAAGCCCTGTTGGATCAGGCCAGTGGCCCCTCCAGTCCAACACTCTGTGTCACATAAGAACATAAGAGAAGCCCTGTTGGATCAGGACAATGGCCCCTCCAGTCCAACACTCTGTGTCACATAAGAACATAAGAGAAGCCCTGTTGGATCAGCCCAATGGCCCCTCCAGCCCAACACTCTGTGTCACATAAGAACATAAGAGAAGCCCTGTTGGATCAGGCCAGTGGCCCCTCCAGTCCAACACTCTGTGTCACATAAGAACATAAGAGAAACCCTGTTGGATCAGGACAATGGCCCCTCCAGTCCAACACTCTGTGTCACATAAGAACATAAGAGAAGCCCTGTTGGATCAGCCCAATGGCCCCTCCAGCCCAACACTCTGTGTCACATAAGAACATAAGAGAAGCCCTGTTGGATCAGGCCAATGGCCCCTCCAATCCAACACTCTGTGTCACATAAGAACATAAGAGAAGCCCTGTTGGATCAGGCCAATGGCCCCTCCAGCCCAACACTCTGTGTCACATAAGAACATAAGAGAAGCCCTGTTGGATCAGGCCAGTGGCCTGTCCAGTCCAACACTCTGTGTCTCATAAGAACATAAGAAAAGCCCTGTTGGATCAGGCCAATGGCCCATCTATTCCAACACTCTGTGTCACATAAGAATATAAGAGAAGCCATGTTGGATCAGGCCAATGGGCCATCCAGTCCAACACTCTGTGTCACATAAGAACATAAGAGAAGCCCTGTTGGATCAGGCCAATGGCCCATCTATTCCAACACTCTGTGTCACACATTGACCAAAACCCAGGGACCATCAGGAGGGCCACAGCTTCAGAAGCCCTCCCACTCTTGCCCCCCCCCAAGCACCAAGAATACAGAGTATCACTGCCCCAGACAAAAGAACATAAGAGAAGCCATGTTGGATCAGGCCAATGGCCATCCAGTCCAACACTCTGTGTCACACAGTGGCCAAAACAACCAGGTGCCATCAGGAGGTCCACCAGTGGGGCCAGGACACTAGAAGCCCTCCCACTGAGCCCCCCCCAAGCACCAAGAATACAGAGGATCACTAGCCCCAGACAAAGAGTTCCAACAATACACTGTGGCTAATAGCCACTGATGGACCTCTGCTCCAGATGTTTATCCAATCCCCTCTTGAAGCTGGCTATGATTGTAACCATAAGAAGATAAGAGAAGCTATGCTGGATCAGTTCAATGGCCCATCCAGTCCAATACTCTGTGTCACACAGTGGCCAAAAAAATACTCCCAGATGCCATCAGGAGGTCCACCAGTGGGGCCAGGACACTAGAAGCCCTCCCACTGTGACCCCGACCCACCCCCCCAAGCACCAAGAATACAGAGCATCGCTGCCCCAGACAGAGAGTTCCAACAATACCCTGTGGCTAAAAGCCACTGATGGAGGAAGGCAGGCAGGCATATGGGTGGAGGAAGAGGAAGAGAGAAGTGAAAAGAAAGCAACTTTATCTCTAAATGCATTCTCCAAGCTGCTGGCTGGCCTAGCTTGGAGAAGTGATTTGAAGAGACAGATGCCTTCTCCAAGCTGGCTGATGGGCCACTGGGGGCTTGGAGAGCTACACAATATGTGTGAAAGAGCCACATTTTAGCCACCCATATCTTAGCCCCAGCTCGTGATCTGTGGGTATTAGCTCGTGCTTTACCTCCTTCCGTGCACCCTGTCTCCTCACCCTGATCCATTTTGTCCTGATCCATTTCAGCATCCGCAGCCGTCCCTTTCTTGGAAGAAAAAAGCACCTGAGCTCTCTTGACTTATCCCCGTGCTTCTTGTTTCCCTTTCAGGGGCGAGGACAGTCCCCTGCCCGTCCCACCGGGGAGCGCAGGCCACGGCAGAAACAGGATTCGGACTGCATCGTCCTGTAACGCCAACAATGCCCGGGCGCCCCGAGCACCCCCTTTGCAAACTGCCAGAACCTGCCATGGAAGAAAAGTTCTCCTCGTGGGCACATTCAAAGACTTCTATTTAAAGTCTCCCCATCCCCCGGGGGCCAAAAAACCAAAATTTTAAAATGCAAAACCTTGGAAAAGAAACTTGTGTTCTAATTCTCTTCCTCCAAACCATCCTGCAACCTGATCTATGGTTCTTTCAAGTGGGGCTTGGCTTTAGAACGGAGAGAATTGCTGGTTGGGGTGTTTTGGGGGGAGGAACGATCAGGGGAGGGACGGTGGCTCAGTGGTAGAGCATCTGCTTGGGAAGCAGAAGGTCCCAGGTTCAATCCCCGGCATCTCCAGAAAAGGATCCAGGCAAATAGGTGTGAAAAACCTCAGCTTGAGACCCTGGAGAGCCGCTGCCAGTCTGAGAAGACAATACTGACTTTGATGGACCAAGGGTCTGATTCAGTAGAAGGCAGCTTCATATGTTCATATGTTAGCGATCGTGCCCACTGGAGGCTGCTCCACCGTAGAGGTGAACAGAAGGAAAAACCGGCAGAGGCTAAGATCCAACGATAATTGGGCCTTGCAGCCTCGTTTTGCCTCAGGGTCCATTCAGGGAAAGGAGAGAGGGATTTAACCCTTCAACATACTCTTGGTTGTGCTAATCAAAATCGACTCTGTGTTTAAGAACATAAGAAAAGCCGTGTTGGATCAGGCCAGTGGCCCATCCAGTCCAACACTGTGTCACTCAGTGGCCAAAAATCTGATATAAATAAATAAATAAACCAGGGGTCATCAGGAGGTCCACCAGCAAGGCCAGAACTCCAGATGCCCTCCCACTGTTGCCCCCCCCCAAAGCACCAAGCATAGAGAGTCACTGCCCCAGACATAAGAACATAAGAGAAGCCATGTTGGCTCGGGCCAGTGGCCCATCCAGTCCAACACTCTGTGGCACACAGTGGCCAAAAACCCCAGGTGCCATCAGGAGGTCCATCAGTGGGGCCAGGACACTAGAAGCCCTCCCACTGTGCCCCCCCCCCCCCAAGCACCAAGAATACAGAGCATCACTGCCCCAGAAACAAGAACATAAGAGAAGCCCTGTTGGATCAGGCCAATGGCCCATCCACTCCAACACACTGTGTCACACAATGGCCAAAACCCAGGGACCATCAGAAGATCCATCAGTAGGGCCACAGCTTCAGAAGCCCTCCCACTCTTGCCCCCCCCCCAACACCAAGAAGCCAGAGCATCCCTGCCCCAGACATAAGAACGTAAGAGAAGCCCTGTTGGATCAGGCCAATGGCCCATCCACTCCCAACACTCTGTGTCACACAATGGCCAAAACCCAGGGACCATCGGGAGGTCCACCAGTAGGGCCAGAACTCCAGAAGCCCTCTTACTCTTGCCCCCCAAGCACCAAGAAGACACAGCATCACTGCCCCGGACAGAGTAGTTCCATCTCTTGGTTGTGGCTAATAGCCGCTCCAGAACATCTGCTCCGTGACTTTTAACTAAGGAGCGGCAAGGCTGCCGTCGTGTGGTGGGAATAGAAAGGCACTCTGCACACGCTCAGCGATATTTTTCTTTATTATTATGTATAAAGTTGTCATATGTCAGGGAGGGGCGGGGTCAAAAAGGAGAAGGAGGCGTGTTAAATGGGCGTGGCCAGAAGGACAAGCTCCAGCCCTCTTTGCAAATGTATTCCACCCCCCACCCAGTTGCATCGCTGATTACTTTCCAATCGCCCTGCCAAATGTTTTATCCCACACTTCTCCCAGAAGCTCAGCAAGACGTGTTCTCTCCTCCATATTTTGTCCACACAACAGTCTTGTGAGGCAGGTCAGGCCGACCGGAAGCAATGGATTCAAGGTCACGGAGAGAGCTCAGCAGGAATGCCTAGAGACAGCGAAGAAGGAGGGGACGAGGAAGAGGAGGAGGAGACTGGGTTTCTGCCCTGCCCTTCACTACCCGAAGGAGCCTCAAAGCGGCTCACAATCTCCTTTCCCTTCCCTTCCCCACAACAGACACCCCCGTGAGGTAGCTGGAGCTGAGAGAGTTCTGACAAAAAACTGCTGAGAGAACAGCTCTGAGAGAGTTACGACTGACCCAAGGTCACTCCAGCAGTTGCACGTGGAGGAGGGGGGACTCGAACCAGGTTCTCGAGGGAGGTGAAGGGACACCCTCATGGGGGCGCTGCCAATTTATTTTTTGAAAGGGGGCAGAGCCCTGTCGGCCCCACTGCTGGCCACAGCCTTGTGGCCCGGGCTGGCCTAACTGGGGGGGGCTGATGTGAAGAAGTGCCACAAATTTTGTTACACTCGAAGGTGCTCTTGGATTCTGGCTCTCTTCTGCTGCAGAGGGTGGGGAGGAAAGAACAATTCCTGTGGGTGTTGGAGGGGCAGAGTGCCTCTGTCCATCGCAGTCCCTCGCTAGAGGGTTTCAGAGATCTTCTGCCCTGCACAGACCCAGCAAGAGATCCCGGTACTGGCCTTGCGTTTCAGCCTGGAAGGAAATAAAAGAGTGGTTCGACAGGCATCATAGCATCATGCAGCTGGAAGGGACCTCCAGGGTCATCTAGTCCAGCCCCCTGCACAAGGCAGGAAACTTACAAACACCTCCCCCTAAATTCACAGGGTCCTCATTGTTGTCAGATGGCCATCTAGCCTCTGTCGAAAAACCTCCAAGGAAGGAGAGCCCACCACCTCTTGAGGAAGCCTGTTCCACTGAGGAACCCCTCTTAACAGTCATAGAATCATAGAATTGGAAGAGACCTCCAAGGTCATCTAGTCCAGCCCCCTGCACAATGCAGGAAACTCACAAACACCTCCCCCTAAATTCACAGGATCCTCATCGCTGTCAGAGGGCCATCTAGCCTCTGTTGAAAAACCTCCAAGGAAGGAGAGCCCACCACCTCCCAAGGAGGAAGCCTATTCCACTGCAGAACTGCTCTTAACAGTCATAGAATCATAGAATTGGAAGAGACCTCCAAGGTCATCTAGTCCAGCCCCCTGCACAATGCAGGAAACTCACAAATCCCTCCCCCTAAATTCACAGGATCTTTATTGCTGTCAGATTGTCTAAAAACCTCCAAGGAAGGAGAGCCCACCACCTCCCAAGGAGGAAGCCTGTTCCACTGAGGAACCGCTCTTAACAGTCATAGAATCTTAGAATTGGAAGAGACCTCCAAGATCATCTAGTCCAGCCCCCTGCACAATGCAGGAAACTCACAAACACCTCCCCCTAAATTCACAGGATCCTCATTGCTGTCAGATGGCCATCTAGCCTCTGTTGAAAAACCTCCAAGGAAGGAGAGCCCACCACCTCCCAAGGAGGAAGCCTGTTCCACTGAGGAACCGCTCTTAACAGTCATAGAATCATAGAATTGGAAGAGACCTCCAAGGTCATCTAGTCCAGCCCCCTGCACAATGCAGGAAACTCACAAACACCTCCCCCTAAATTCACAGGATCTTCATCACTGTCAGGTGGCCGTCCAGCCTCTGTTTAGAAACATCCAAGGAAGGCGAGCCCACCACCTCCCGAGGAAGCCTGTTCCACTGAGGAACCCCTCTAATGGTCAGGAAGTTTTTCCTAATGTTGAGCCAGAAACTTTTGATTTAATTTCAGCCCAGTGGTTCTGGAACTACCTTCTGAGGCCACAGAAAGCAATTCCACACCATTCTCTCTAGGGCAGCCCTCAAATCCTTGAAGATGGTGATCATATCACCTCTCAGCCGCCTCCTCTCCAGGCTAAACATCCCCAGCTCCTTCAACCTTTCCTAATAGGTCTTGGCCTCCAGAACCCTCACCATCTTCGTCATCCTCCTCTGGACCCGGTTCCAACTTGTCTATATCCTTAAAATGTGGTGCCCAAAACTGAACACAAGACTCCAGGTGAGATCTTACCAGAGCAGAGCAAAGCGATACCATCACATCACGTGATGTGGACACTAGACTTCTGTTGGTACAGCCCAAAACTGCATTTGCCTTTTTAGCCACCGCATCACGTGGTTGACTCATGTTCAGCGTATGGCCCACTAAGACCCCGAGATCCTTTTCGCACAGACTACTGCTAAGACAGGTCTCCCCCATCCTATAACCATGCATTGGATTTTTCCTACCTAAATGCAGAATTAAAAAACGATAACATGAAAAACGTAAGGGCAGATCTACTTTCTCCTCCTGATGAAGACTGTGGGGACCTTCAGTGGGGGCTTGAAAAAGGGTGTCATTGGAGGCTTCTAGTCCTGGCATCGGCACAGAAGTTCTCTCAACAGCTGGCAGAAAAAGTCCCGGACAGCGTAGTGTAGTGGGAAGGGCAAAAGCCAAGACTAGAAGCCTCCAATGACACCCTTTTTCAAGCCCCCACTGAAGCCCCACCCCCAGTCTTCATCAGGATGGGAAGGTAGCTCTGCCCTTATGTTTCTCATGTTCTCACTTTTTAATTTAAAATACAGGGAACTTCAAGATTCTGGGCAGGGGCTTGGAATTTACTCGATGCAAGAGAACCTGGAATACCAGAAGTCTCGGTCAAACAGAGGAAGACAACTCCTTTATGGCTTGCTCATGAACTCCCTAGAGGTCATCTAGCTGCTCCTTACTAGGAACAGGGCTTTCTTTGCAGCAGGAACTCCTTTGCATATTAGGCCACACCCCTCTTATATAGCCAATCCTCCAAGAGCTTACAAGGCTCTTATTACAGGGCCTACTGTAAGCTCCAGTAGGATTGGCTACATCAGGGGGATTCCTTTTTTTGGTAGCAGGAACTACAAAGGAGTTCCTGCTACCAAAAAAGCCCTCAGCACACAGCACTGGACGAAAAACGTAGTCCCCTGTGCAAGCACCACGTGGAGTTACGTCACATCACAACGTTTTCACGGCAGACTTTTTACAGGGCACTTTGCCATGGCATTCCCCAGTCCTCTACACTTTCCCCCCAGCAAGTTGGGTACTCACTTTACCAACTTCAGAAGGATGGAAGGCTGAGTCAACCTTGAGCCGGACATCTGAACCCAACTTCCACCGGGATTGAAATCAAGTGGTGAGCAGAGCTCGGGCTGCAAGACTGCAGCTTTACCACTCTGCGCCACTGGACTAGAATTCTCCATATTTTCTTTTAACCCTAACTTGACCACATCCCCCCTGCCCCCCGCCAATGTGAGTTCTGTCATCCAACACAATGCTCCCCAACCTTTTCGGCACCAGGGAACCGGTTTTATGGAAGACAATTTTGCCACAGACTGATGGGGTGGGAGTGCTGGTGTTTTTGCCGCCTCAGGCTGCCCCCACACCCCATCCCTGCTGCCCATGGGGAGGTCTTTAAATGAGGAGCAGGTGAAGGTCACTGCCGCGCTACCCCTTCTGCCTGCCCGAGACTCGGGTGAATGAAAGAAGTAGTGCTTCAGAGTGAAGTTGCGCTACCTCTTTTGTCCAACTGGGCAGGGGAAAGGGGCAGTGCGTTGCCTCTGTCTCACTCCACAGCTCAGTTGCTAACAGCTCATGTACCGGTACCGGGCCATGGCCCAGGGGTTGGGGACCCCTGATCCAACACACCCACACCCACATCAGTAAAGTCCTAAATAAAGTTGGGAAATCTTACCCGGATGAACGAATAGAGCGACATCCCATATTGCTTTCTGAATTCCGCCCGTATGCTGAGGAGATCGGTCTCGCTGCGGGAAACCAGGATGCGGATCAAAGTTTTGTGGCAGGCAGATGGGCCCTTTAGGAAGAAGGAGAAATTAAAAGGGGGCGGGGTTTCCAGGCGAACAGTAAAAGGTAACCATTCAAAAGACTCACTTCTTCGATGACAACCTTCAATGCTATCTCTGAGCACAACCTCCCCCTTCCAAAACTAAGCCAAGAGATGCTGAACTAAACCAAATTCAGATTCTGCACTGCCCGTCCCCACTTCTCTCTCCCTTCCCTAAGAAGAGGAAGAAGATGAAGAAGATATTGGATTTATATCCCGCCCTCCACTCCAAAGAATCTCAGAGCGGCTCACAATCTCCTTCCCCTTCCTCCCCCACAGCAGACACCCTGTGAGGTAGATGAAGATATTGGATTTATATCCCGCCCTCCACTCTGAAGAGTCTCAGAGCGGCTCACAATCTCCTTTCCCTTCCTCCCCCACAACAGACACCCTATGAGGTAGATGAAGATATTGGATTTATATCCCGCCCTGCACTCCGAAGAGTCTCAGAGCGGGTCACAATCTCCTTTCCCTTCCTCCCCCACAACAGACACCCTGTGAGGTAGATGAAGATATTGGATTTATATCCCGCCCTCCACTCCGAAGAGTCTCAGAGCGGCTCACAATCTCCTTTACCTTCCTCCCCCACAACAGACACCCTGTGAGGTAGATGAAGATATTGGATTTATATCCCGCCCTCCATTCCGAAGAGTCTCAGAGCGGCTCACAATCTCCTTTACCTTCCTCCCCCACAACAGACACCCTGTGAGGTGGGTGGGGCTGAGAGGGCTCTCACAGCAGCTGCCCTTTCAAGGACAACCTCTGCCAGAGCTATGGCTGACCCAAGGCCATGCTAGCAGGTGCAAGTGGAGGAGAAGAAGAAGAAAATATTGGATTTATATCCTGCCCTGCACTCCAAAGAGTCTCAGAGCGGCTCACAATCTCCTTTACCTTCCTCCCCCACAACAGACACCCTGTGAGGTGGGTGGGGCTGAGAGAACTCTCCCAGAAGCTGCCCTTTAAAGGACAGCTCTGTGAGAGCTTTGGCTGACCCAAGGCCATTCCAGCAGCTGCAAGTGGAGGAGTGGGGAATCAAACCCGGTTCTCCCAGATAAGAGTCCGCACACTTAACCACTACGCCAAACTGGCTCTCCTGTATCAGTGAACGCCAGCATTTTGCATGACTCCAAGTATCTGTAGA
Organism: Heteronotia binoei; assembly: GCF_032191835.1. Classification (NCBI taxonomy): domain Eukaryota; kingdom Metazoa; phylum Chordata; class Lepidosauria; order Squamata; family Gekkonidae; genus Heteronotia; species Heteronotia binoei. The sequence continues at coordinate 282,258,605 of NC_083223.1, forward strand.
ACCAAGCAGTAGACAAATTGTGCCTTTAAGACCAACTAAGTTTTATTCAGAATGTCAGCGTTCCTATGCTCTTAAGCAGACTTCATCAGACAAAGTGGGAATGGCAAGCCACTTGATATTTAAAGATGGCTTGCCATTCCCAAGTTGTCTGATGAAGTCTGCTTAAGAGCGTACCAAAGCTGACATTCCGAATAAAACTTAACTGGTCTTAAAGGCATCACTTGTCCACCGCTTTGTTCTATTGCCTCAGACCAACACGGCTGCCCGCTGGGATCTATCGAAGTAGCTGTATGCTTGGAAAATGTGTCCCGAAAGCAGGCGTGCCTGAGGAAGACTTTGAGAGACTGCTTGGTTTTGCGAACGTCACAGACATTTTGTGGGCGGGGATCGCTTCAGTCATCCCAACAAAGTCCAGCAAAAGAAAACGAAACAGGAGTTCCCTGCAAATGACGAGTCGGTTTCTGGACTTTCCGCATTGGACTGTTGGCTTTCTAGTCGAGTCTGCCAAAGAATTACATGTAAAAAGCGCATGGGAATGTTTTACTCCGTAAGCATTGTTATTTCACCGTCTACTGCTCGTTGATATCTACTTTAATATATTATCTGATTTATAGCTGTTGGGGACCGTGAGCATTTTTTTGCTTTTTTTTTTGCCTTCGAGGAATACGGTTGCCTCTTCTGGTTGGTTTAATTCACAGAATGAGCCTTGCTGTCAGATGGCCATCTAGCCTCTGTTTAGAAACCTCCATATCACCTGCGACTCCTCGAGCGCTTTCATCAGCGCTGCCTTCGCACCATCCTCAACATCCACTGGAGTGACTTTGTGACCAACACTGAAGTCCTCAAGCGGGCGGAGGTTACAAGCATCGAGGCACTGCTGCTGAAGACGCAGCTGCGCTGGGCAGGGCATATTTCCAGGATGGAAAACCACCGCCTTCCCAAGATTGCCCTGTATGGCGAACTTTCCACCGGCCATCGAAATAGAGGGGCACCAAAGAAGGACTCCTTGAAGAAATCCCTTGGCACCTGTCGCATCAACCATCACCAGTGGTCTGACCTAGCCTCAGATCGCAAAGCATGGAGGCACACCATCCACCAGGCTGTCTCTTCCTTTGAGAACGCACGCATAGCTGGTCTTGAGGACAAAAGGAGATTGAGGAAGAATCGCACTGCTACAGCACCAACCCCAAATCAGACTTTTCCCTGCAGCCACTGTGGCCGGACCTGCCTGTCCCGCATTGGTCTTGTCAGCCACCATTGAGCCTGCAGCAGACGTGGACTACTGCACCCTTCTTAAATCTTCGTTCGCGAAGTCAAGCCGAGAGAGAGAGAAACCTCCATGGAAGGAGAGCCCACCATCTCCCGAGGAAGCCTGTTCCACTGAGGAACCGCTCTAACAGTCAAGAAGTTCTTCCTAATGTTGAAACCAAGGATTAAGATGAAGATTTTAACAGATGCCACAGAGAGAGGTGGTTTTCAGCTCCCGGATTTAAGACCGTATCATGATGCGGTTTGTTTGACATGGATCAAAGATTGGATAATGCTGTTAGATAAAAAACCTCTACGGTTAGAAGCTCATGGGAATAAATTCGGCTGGCACGCGTATTTGTGTTATGGGAAGAATAAGATGGACGGTTTTTTCTCTCACCATTATATCAGAAATAGTTTATTAAACACTTGGATAAAATATAAGAAATATGGTGACGAAAGAAAACCGCTCTGGATAGTGCCAGCAGAAGTAATAAAAATAACAGCTGAATCCAATGAAGAAAGAGAGATGTCATATAATCAACTGCTCAAGATTCAAGGAGACAAAATTGAATTAAAATCCTCAGCAGAGTTAAATAATAAGTACGACTGGTTTCAAATGCAACAAATTAAAAGCTTGATGGAAAATGATATTAAATCGGATGGAATTAGACGTGAGCAAACAGAACTGGAAAGGGTCCTGCTTGGAGATAATGAAAAATTAATATCAAAAGTATATAAATTACGGTATTATTGAAATGGTCTACAGAAGAAGAAGTAGTAAAGTCTCAAATGGTCAAATGGGCAATCAATGTGAATAGAGAAATACAAATGGATACGTGGGAGCACCTTTGGAAGAACTCGATGAAGATCTCAACTTGTCAGAGTATTAAAGAGAACTGTTTTAAGATGATGTATAGGTGGTATATGACTCCAAAAAAGCTGGCTAGGATGAGTAAGAAGATGTCGGATAGATGTTGGAAATGTAGAAAACACGAAGGTTCTTTCTTTCACATGTGGTGGACTTGTGAAAAAGCGAAAGAATTTTGAAAGATGATACAACAAGAAATCTCCAAAATTTTGGGTTATGACTTTAAGAAAACTGCAGAGACTTTTTTGCTTGGATTACAATTAGAAAAATTTTCAAAGGAAGATAGGACTTTAATTTGGTATTTGCTCTCAGCTGCTAGGACATTGTATGCGCAGCTGTGGAAACAGGGAAAAATACCAAAGAAATGGGATTGGATTGTGAAAGTTTTATCGTGGAGTGAGATGGACAAATTAACGAAAACTTTAAGAGACTATGATTTAGATTTATTCATGAAGGAGTGGAAGAAATTTAAAGGATATATGGAGAAAGAATGGATGGTAAAAGACATTGGACCATTTTTTAGTATTAATGAGAAAAGAAAAATATTGAACTTTGAACTTTGATTGGTTAGTGGTACCTTTATAATTGAATCTAAATTTATAACTTTGGGGAAGTCAAATATTGGAGGGGGGGTTGAAATATCATATGGGTTAGTATAGAAAAGAGACAATTAAGTATTGTAACCATATGTTATTAATAAATTGTTAAAAACAAGAAGTTCTTCCTAAGGTTGAGCCAGAAACTCTTCTGGTTTAATTTCAACCTGTTGGTTCTGGTCCGACCTTCCGGGGCCATAAAAACAATTCCACACCCTCCTCTCTAGGACAGCCCTTCAAGGACTTGAAGATGGTGATCCTATCACCTCTCAGCCGCCTACTCTCCAGGCTAAACGTGTCCAGCTCCTTCAGCCTTTCCCCTTAGGACTTGGGATCTCCTTTCAATAACCTGCCCTCTCTGCTTTCTGGGAAGGTATGCTAGAGAGACAGTTGGGCAGAACGAGACTCACCTTAATTGCTTGGCGGAGTCTGATGGCGAAATAGAGAGGGGTGTTCCTCAGGACCGAGACTACCAGAGAGAGAGAACACAAGGACTTGAGAAGAACACATGAGCCAACTAACCCAGTCTCCTTTTTCCACCAGCATCTATAGATACTTCCAAGAAATCTGAAGGGCCATCTAGAGTTGCTTTCTGTCTCCCACCCCACAACAAGCTAAGCAAGGATCCTTGTGGTTGTGAGTTCCACAGGATAATTATGCACCATGAGAGAAAGCATCTTCTTTGATCTGACTTGAAACTGACAGTAAATCAATTTTATTGTGTGATCCCATGTTCTCCTATTTGCAAGAGGAGGAATGGGGTCCCTCTGTTCCCCCTTTCCCACACCAGGAATAATTTTAGAACCCACTAGTCCTTTGGTCCTCATTCTACTTTTCAGATGATTTAAGCTTGCCTCACTGGGAAAGATGCTAGATCTTATTTTTATTTAAATCCCTGTAAGAACCTCAGAAGACCTCTGCTGGATCAGACCAGGGAGGGTCCATCTAGTGCAGCCTCCTGTCTCACACAGTAGCCAGTCAGTTCCTCTGGAGGGCCAACAACAGGGCAGAGAGGCCAAGGCCTTCCCCTGAGAAGAACCTCAGAAGAGCCCTGCTGGGTCAGACCAGAGAGGGTCCATCTAGTCCGGCCTCCTGCCTCACATAGTGGCCAGCCAGTTCCTCTGGAGGGCCAACAACAGGGCAGAGAGGCCGAGGCCTTCCCCTGAGAAAAACATCAGAAGAGCCTTGCTGGATCAGACCAGTGAGGGTCCATCTAGTGCAGCCTCCTGTCTCACACAGTGGTCAACCAGTTCCTCTGGAGGGTCAGCAACGGGGCAGAGAAGCTGAAGCCTTCATAAGAACATCAGAAGAGCCCTTGTGGATCAGACCAGTGAGGGTCCATCTAGTCCAGCCTCCTGTCTCACACAGGGCCAACCACTTCATCTGGAGGGCCAACTACAGGGCAGAGAGTCCAAGGCCTTCCCCTGAGAAGAACATCACAAGAGCCCTGCTTGGTCAGACCAGTGAGGGTCCATCTAGTCCAGCCACCTGTCTCACACAGCGGCCAACCAGTTCCTCTGGAGGGCCAACTACAGGGCAGAGAGGCCGAGGCCTTCCCCTGAGAAGAACCTCAGAAGAGCCCTGCTGGATCAGACCAGTGAGGGTCCATCTAGTCCAGCCTCCTGTCTCACACAGTGGCCAACCAGTTCCTGTAGAGGGCCAGCAACGGGGCAGAGAAGCTGAGGCCTTCGTAAGAACATCAGAAGAGCCCTGCTGGATCGGACCAGTGGTCTAGCCTCCTGTCATTCCACTAGCTTAACCTCAGCTACAGGACTTGGGAAACGATCCAATATAAGAATGCCCCTGACAACACGCAGAGGGCATTTCCACAGCCAATCTTCACCTGCATTCTGGACTGAGACAAAAGGCCTTTAGGTAAGAATAATGCGGCTTCAGTGCAGAAGCAAGCCCCTCAACCCCTCTTGCTGGAAAAGTCTGCTGTCTTGAGGCTGTGCTTACCCAGTGTCAAGATTCCCACTTGGGCGTTGCCCTGGAAGAACTTGGCTACAGCTTCCTCTATCTGGAGCCCGGTCATCTTGTGGTACAAGCTGAATACTGCGAGAGAAAGGAATCCTTCGGTTGGCATCTGATCTCTCAACTTTCTGGCAGCCGAGGAATCTATGCAGGAGCTACACTTAGAACTCATGCCCCTGAAAAGGCTAACTTTGAGGGAGACGGAACGTTCAAAGGAAGCCGGTTTTCATAGCCAAATGCTACATGAAGCCTAGCCCATTCCCCGTGCTCCCTCTAAACAGAGTTAGCATGTGCTAGCTCACAGATTTTTAGCCTCCTGCTCACACATTTTTGTCATAGCTCAGGAAAAATGGCCCCAGAGCACAATAATTTATGCTGTAGCCCTCAACTTTAATGCCAGTAGAAGAAGAAGATATTGGATTTATATCCCGCCCTCCATTCCGAAGAGTCTCAGAGCGGCTCACAATCTCCTTTCCCTTCTTCCCCCACAACAGACACCCTGTGAGGTAGATGAAGATATTGGATTTATATCCCGCCCTCCACTCCGAAGAGTCTCAGAGCAGCTCACAATCTCCTTTACCTTCTCCCCCACAACAGACACCCTGTGAGGTAGATGAAGATATTGGATTTATATCCCGCCCTCCACTCCGAAGAGTCTCAGAGCGGCTCACAATCTCCTTTCCCTTCCTCCCCCACAACAGACACCCTGTGAGGTAGATGAAGATATTGGATTTATATCCCGCCCTCCACTCCAAAGAGTCTCAGAGCAGCTCACAATCTCCTTTCCCTTCCTTCCCCACAACAGACACCCTGTGAGGTAGATGAAGATATTGGATTTATATCCCGCCCTCCACTCCGAAGAGTCTCAGAGCAGCTCACAATCTCCTTTCCCTTCCTCCCCCACAACAGACACCCTGTGAGGTAGATGAAGATATTGGATTTCTATCCCGCCCTCCACTCCGAAGAGTCTCAGAGCGGCTCACAATCTCCTTTATCTTCCTTCCCCACAACAGACACCCTGTGAGGTGGGTGGGGCTGGAGAGGGCTCTCACAGCAGCTGCCCTTTCAAGGACAACCCCTGCCAGAGCTATGGCTGACCCAAGGCCATGCTAGCAGCTGCAAGGGGATGAGTGGGGGAATCAAACCCGGTTCTCCCAGATAAGAGTCCGCACACTTAACCACTACACCAAACCGGCTCTCCGGTTTGTAGCTCATAGGGTTGCCAAGTCCAATTAAAGAAATATCTGGGGACTTTGGAGATGGAGCCAGGAGACTTTGGGGGTGGAGCCCGGAGCAAGGTTGAGACTAGCACAATTCAACTCCAAAGGGAGTTCTCTGGCCATCTCATTTAAAGGGACTGCACACCTTTTTAAATGCCTTCCTTCCATAGGAAATCATGAAGGATAGGGGTACCTTCTTTGGGGGCTCATAGAATTGGACCCCCTGGTCCAATCTTTTTGAAACTTGGAGAGTACTTTGGGGAGAGGCGCTAGATGCAATACTGAAAATCTGGTGCATCTACCTCAAAAAACAGCTCCCCCAGAGCTCCAGATACCCGCGGATCAATTCTCCATTATTTTCTATGGGAATAAATCGCCATAGGAAATAATAGAGTTCCCAGCAGACATTTCCCTCCCCTCCCCCCGCTTTCTGACGACCCTGAAGCAGGGGGAGGGCCTCCAAACCGGGGGATCCCCTGCCCCCACCTGGGGATTGGCAACCCTAAGCGGGAGGTAGGGAGGGAGGGTTGCCAGCTCCAGGTTGGGAAACTCCTGGAGATGTGGGGATGGAGCTTGGGGAGGACAGGGACCTCCGTGGATGCAATGCCAAAGACTCCACCCTCCCAACCATCCATTTTCTGCGGGGGAACTGTTCTCTGCAGTCTGGAGACGAGCTGTAATTCCAGGGGATCCCCGGGTCCCTCCTGGAGATTGACATCTCTACCGTGGGCTTAGACTGGAGTAATTTGACGCAGGCTTGCACCGTGAACCGCCCCCATCTCAAAACTACAGGCGAGTCGCGGTCTTGCCTCTGTTGAGATGTTCAGGGCTGCGCTGGGCGAGGATCTTGATCCATTTCCTCTCATCCGTCCTGCCGATGTAGCCAGCGCCCGCGTTCACGAGAGCCTGCAAGGAGATATCGCCAACGGCAAGCAGATTTCACGGGATGTTTTAAGAACATAAGAGAAGCCCTGTTGGATCAGGCCAATGGCCCATCCAGTCCAACACTCTGTGTCACATAAGAACATAAGAGAAGCCGTGTTGGATCAGGCCAATGGCCCATCCAGTCCAACACTCTGTGTCACATAAGAACATAAGAGAAGCCATGTTGGATCAGGCCAGTGGCCCATCCAGTCCAACACTCTGTGTCACATAAGAACATAAGAGAAGCCCTGTTGGATCAGGCCAATGGTCCATCCAGTCCAACACTCTGTGTCAAATAAGAACATAAGAGAAGCCATGTTGGATCAGGCCAATGACCCCTCCAGTCCAACACTCTGGGTGTTTTCGCACTTACCTTTTACTGGCGCGAACACCCTCCTCACGCCGGCGGATCTGCAGGGATTTCCCACCAGAAGCGCCGGCGCAGCCAAAAGAGCCGGCAGCTTCCGTCGCGGAGCCAGCTCAAACGTTTTCCTGCTTCTTGGCGGTTTCCGTTTGAGCTGGCTCCGCGACGGAAGTTGCCGGCTCTTTTAGCTGCGCCGGCGCTTCTGGTGGGAAATCCCTGCAGATCCGCCGGCGTGAGGAGGGTGTTCGCGCCAGTAAAAGGTAAGTGCGAAAACGCCCTCTGTGTCTTATAAGAACATAAGAGAAGCCATGTTGGATCAGGCCAATGGCCCATCCAGTCCAACACTCTGTGTCACACAGTGGCAAAAAAATTTTGTATATACACACACACTGTGGCTAATAGCCACTGATGGACCTGTGCTCCATATTTTTATCTAAACCCCTCTTGAAGGTGGCTATACTTGTGGCCGCCACAATCTCCTGTGGCAGTGAATTCCACATGTTAATCACCTTTTGGGTGAAGAAGTACTTCCTTTTATCCGTTTTAACCTGTCTGCTCAGCAATTTCATCGAATGCCCACGAGTTTTTGTATTGTGAGAAAGGGAGAAAAGTACTTCTTTCTCTACTTTCTCCATCCCATGCATTATCATTTTGACATGCTGCTCTACTCTTCAGTGGGGTTACCAACCTCCAGGTGGTAGCTGGAGATCTCCTAGGATTATAACTGATCTCTGGGCGACAAGCGATCAGGTCCCCTGGAGAAAATGGCTGCTTTGGAGGTATGACACCCCACTGAAGTCCCGCCCCTCCCCAAACCCCGCCTTCAGGCTCCACTCCACGAGTCTCCAGGTGTTTCCCCCACCTGAAGCTGACAACCAGAAGAAGAGAAGAAGATTTGTATCCCGCCCTCTACTCTGAATCTCAGAGTCTCAGAGCAGCTCACAATCTCCTTCCCCTTCCTCCCCCTCCACAGATAGCCTGTGAAGTGGGTGGGGCTGAGAGAGCTCTCCCAGAAGCTGCCCTTTCAAGGACAGCTCTGCGAGAGCAATGGCTAACCCAAGGCCATTCCAGCAGCTGCAAGTGGAGGAGTGGGGAATCCAATCCAGTTCTCCCACACACTTAACCACTACACCAAACGGACTCTCCTGAGGGCACCCCCAACATACAAGCATGTTTCAAGCTTCAGCCCCAGGACCTATTTTTAGTGCCTAAGTTAAGCCTCAGAACGTCAGGAACAGGAAGGATGGATATCCTGAAGACTTGTACAGAGTATTTTTTTTCTTTTGGGTTAGACCAGACAGAAATTCAAATCAATCCAATCGCTGGAGTCACCTTGCCCCCACATTTAGGGGGTTGGATGGTGTAAGCCCCCTGCACTTCTGTTTTCTACAGAATTATTTGAGTCTCGGTTACTTGGAAGGGCATTCACACACTGAACCCCAGAAGGTGAATCTAGGGCTGCCAAACCCAGGGGGGGGCAGGGGGTCCCCCAATTTGGAAGCCCTCCCCACCTGCTTCAGGATCATCAGAAAGCACTGGCGGGGGGGGGGGGAAGGTCTGGTGGGCACTCCATGATTCCCTAGGGAGATGGATTCCCATAGTCCAGGGGTGGCCAACGGTAGCTCTCCAGATGTTTCTTGCCTACAACTCCCATCAGCCCCAGCCATTGGCCATGCTGGCTGGCGCTGATGGGAGTTGTAGGCAAAAAAACATCTGGAGAGCTACCCTCGGCCACCCCGCCATAGAGCATAATGAAAAATTGATCCGTGGGTATCTGGAGCTCAGGGGACTGTTTTTTGAGGCACCAAATTCGCAGCATAGCATCCCGTGCCTTTCCTCAAAACGCCCTCCTCGTTTCAAAAAGATTGGACCAGGGGGGTCCAATTCTGTGAGCCCGCAAAGAAGGTGACCCTCCCCTTCGTTATTTCGGATGGAGGGAAGGCATTTAAAAGGTGTGCGGTGCCGTTAAATACGATGGCCAGAGCTCCCTTGGGAGTTCAGCTGTGCTTGAAAGACCCTTGCTCCTGGCCCCACCCCCAAAGTCTCCTGGCCCCACCCCCAAAGTCTCCTGGCCCCACCCCCAAAGTCTCCTGGCCCCACCCCCAAAGTCTCCTGGCACCACCCCCAAAGTCTCCTGGCTCGGCCCCCAAAGTTCCCAGAAGTTTCTTGAACTGGACTTGGCAACCCTTAGGTGAAGCACATCAAAAGAGTCTTCTCTAAGAATTGTGATTATTGAATTAGTAGAATATAGTTACATGGTAATTATGCATATATGAGTTAAGATAAAATTAAGACAGCTGGAATTCCGGAGTTGATTTTATAACTTTGAGTTTTGTGTTTAATAAGCACTAAGTGAATTATAGAGACAGGGTTAGTGAAAGTTAACCCTTTGTGTAAAAATTTTATAATGGTGGAAAGATATTTAGTAGTGTATGACAACATTAATTGAACTTTTAATGATAAAGAGGTATTGGGATATTGTGATAAAAGTATTAGTAGAACATAGCTATTTGGTAAATACATATATATGAGAGTTAAGATAAGACTAAGATACGAATGAAGACTACGATCAGAATGAACTGATTGAAGAAGAAGTGTTAAAGTTATCTTGGTGGGTACAATGTCAACTTAGATCAAGATTTCAGAAGGACAAAGTAAAAGGGTTTGTGAACTCTTATTCTGAACTAGATCTGATTTTAGAGTCCAAACAAAAGCTAATTGCCAAAGTGTATGATTGGCTGCTTCAAATTAAAACGCAGGACGAGGTGGTGAAAGAAGCATGGATCCGGTGGCTGAAGGATTTTGGCTATAGTATAGACTTGGAAGAATGGGAGAAGTTGTGGAAGCAAAACGTAAAGTTAATAAAGCCAGCAGGTCTTAAAGAAAATTTGTATAAAATGGTATACAGATGGTACCTAACACCAGATAGACTGGCTAAAATTTATCCTTCTTATTCCAATAAATGTTGGAAGTGCAGTGAAGTCAAAGGATCCCTGTTTCATATATGGTGGCAATGTAAAAAGGCCAAAAAATACTGGGCACAAGTCAACATCTGGATCCAAAAAATTTTGAAAATACAAGTGAAACATGTACCGGAATTGTATCTTATAAATATTTGTAGACAACGCCTACCGACGACAACGCTGAAACTATTGTTGTACATAGTTACAATTGCTAGAATTCTTTATGCCAAGTATTGGAAGGTAGATAGAACTCCTAATAGAGAGGAATTCATTACCAAATTGTTAGAAATTGCGGAATCTGATTTAATGACCACCCGATTACGAAGTGGTAGTGTGCAGAAATGTCGGGAGGAATGGGACCCTGTATATAATTGGGTTAAAAGCAGAGGTTTTGATATAGAGTAACTATATCAAGCAAAAGTAACAATGGAGCAATGATTCTTGTTTTATTATATGCTTAATCCTCTCCCTCTCCCAGTGTGGGGTGATTGGGTATTTGTAATAGTTGTTTATTGTAGTAGATGTAGTAGATGTTGTCAGTTGGGTTTTGTTTTGTTTTATGTGATTTGTCTTTTTTCTTGTGTATCTTGTGTATTTTTCTTTTTTCCAATAAAACTTTAAAATTTTAAAAAAAAAAGACTAAGATAGAGGGAACTCTGGAACTGAATTAATAATTATGAGCGTTGTGTTTAATAAGTGCTAAGTGATTATTAGAGAAAAGGTTAGTGAATGATATATATATATATATATATATATATATATATATATATATATATATATATATATATATATATATATATATATTTTCCTAAAGATTTTATAATTGTGAATTTACCTTTAATATGCTTTTAATTTGTTTTAAGTACCGGCGGAGGTCATGAATAAGAGTGGGGGGGGGGAAATATGCAATGTATTGGAGAAGTATACTTGAATTTGAATAGATGAATGTATTTCAATATATTGCAAAATAAAAGTTTGGTTACCAAAAAAAGAGTCTTCTCTAAAAGAAGCCTCAGAACTTATGAAGCTTTTCTCATACTTTATCCCCGGTTTCCTAGTCAGAATTAGAGGCAGGCATTCCAGGACGGCCAGCGTCACTCCAAGATGCAGCTGGAGCGGCAGAACTCCTTTCTTTCTTATTCATATGCATGGATTTATACGTGCAGACATAAGGGCATTTGCATCCATTTAATAATCTGTTCTGTCAGCACTCTGCATCGACAAATTCACGCCGGTTGCTTGTCTCGCACCAAGAATCGATAGACAGATGCTCATTTGTATGCAAACCCATTCCATTCTTTGAGGGCTGCCAAATTCAAGAAATATCTGGGGACTTTGGGGGTGGAGCCAGGAGACACTGGGGGTGGAGCCAGCAGCAAGGGTGTGACAAGCAGAATTGAACTCCAAAGGGAGTTCTGGCCATCACATTGAAAGGGACCGCACACCTTTTAAATACCGTTTCTCCATGGGGAATAATGAAGGAAAGGGACGCCTTCTTTGGGGGCTCATAGAATCAGACCCCCTGAGCCAATCTTTTTGAAAATTGGAGTGTATTTTGGGAAGAGCCACTGGATGCTATGCTGAAAACATTGGTGCCTCTGTCTCAAAAAACAGCCCCTCCAGAGCCCAAGATACCCATAGATCAATTTTCCATTGTACCCCATGGGAATTGGTCTCCACAGGGAATAATAGAGGGCCCAGCAGACATTTCCCTCCCCTCTCCGCTTTCTGGTGACCCTGAAGTGGGGGGAGGGCCTTCAAACCGGGGGATCCCCTGCCCCCACCTGGGGATTGGCAACCCTACTGGAGCTGCTGACCCTTCTTGGGAGAAATGCCAGGAATAAATGAAGGAAATGGAAATAGCTGGAGCCTAAGATGTGGCTGCAATCAGTAGCTGCAGGCCTTGGATTTCAGCAGGAGCTCATCGGAGTGCAGCTCCTGATTCTTTCTCCTCACCTTGTCCATTGAATGGGAGGTGCAGCTGCATAACAATCCCTGGATTAGGAAAGCGGGAAGCCAGCCAGCCACTAGGGACCTTGCCACACACCCAGCAGCCCTCATTAACCCTTGGAGAAGCCCGCGCCACCCTTTCTCCACTTCTTATGTGATTTTGGGCAGGGGGTGGTTTGCTGGTCTTTTGACTGGCGGGGGCGGCCCAGGAGAGCCCCAGGTGAGCGAGGCCTGCTTGGGCTGGCTGGATCTCTACCTAGCCCAAGCAGGCCTCACTCACTCGGGGCTCTCCTTTCTTGCATCGGTGTCGGCCCAGGAGAGCCCCAGGTGAGCGAGGCCTGCTTGGGCTGGCTGGATCTCTAGCTAGCCCAAGCAGGCCTCGCTCTCCCGGGGCTCTCCTTTCTTGCATCGGGGTCGGCCCAGGAGAGCCCCAGGTGAGCGAGGCCTGCTTGGGCTGGCTGGATCTCTAGCTAGCCCAAGCAGGCCTCGCTCTCCCGGGGCTCTCCTTTCTTGCATCGGGGTCGGCCCAGGAGAGCCCCAGGTGAGCGAGGCCTGCTTGGGCTGGCTGGATCTCTAGCTAGCCCAAGCAGACCTCGCTCGCCCGGGGCTCTCCTTTCTTGCATTGGTTAGCTTTTGGCTGTGGGGTTTATTAAAAACCCGCTGAGTAGCTGGATTTCCCAGGAGGTGAATGGGTGCGGAAGCAGATCAGGACTTGCAAAGCCCAGATATGACCCCCTCCTTCCTGCTCTCACCGTCCCCGTCCCCAACCTGTCTCACCTTGGCATCTTCTTCGATCAAGACGTAGTCAATGACCCCGGAGTATTTCTCCCGGCTGGTCTGTGGGAGATGGAAACACAGGAAACAAGGAGTGGCAGTTTGACCGGGCAGTTCCCCCACGTCCAATCAGATTGTCCCGCTAGGAGGCCTCAATGAAATATCCAAGTGTCTTCCATGACTGTTTTCAATACGGCTTCTTTCTTTTGAAAACTCAACTGCCCGGAACAAAGTTTGAGTCAGTGAGATCTTCAACACCAACAAAGCTGAAGGAGCTGGGGGTGTTTAACCTGGAGAGGAGGCGGCTGAGAGGTGATAGGATCACCATCTTCAAGTACCCGAAGGGCTGTCCTAGACAGGAGGGTGTGAAATTGTTTTCTGTGGCCCCAGAAGGGAGGACCAGAATCAATGGGTTGAAATTAAATCAAAAGAGTTTCCGGCTCAACATTAGGAAGAACTTATTGACCATTAGAACGGTTCCTCAGTGGAACAGGCTTCCTCCTTGGGATGTGGTGGGCTCCCCTTCCTTGGAGGTTTTTAAACAGAGGATAGATGGCCATCTATGCAATGAAGATCCTGTGAATTTAGGCAAAAGTATTTGTGAGTTTCCTATATTGTGCAGGTGTTGGACTAGAGGACCCTGGAGGTCTCTTCCAACTCTATGATTCTATTATTCCTGACCGTTAGAGCGGTTCCTCAGTGGAACAAGCTTCCTCCTTGGGAGGTGGTGGGCTCCCCTTCCTTGGAGGTTTTTAAACAGAGGCTAGATGGCCATCTATGCAATGAAGATTCTGTGAATTTAGGCAAAAGTATTTGTGAGTTTCCTATATTGTGCAGGTGTTGGACTAGATGACCCTGGAGGTGCCTTCCAACTCTAGGATTCTATGATTCTTCGGGAGGTGGTGGGCTCTCCTTCCTTGGAGGTTTTTAAACAGAGGCTGGATGGCCATCTGACAGCAATGAAGATCCTGTGAATTAAGGGGAAGGTGTTTGTGAGTCTCCTGCATTGTGCAGGAGGTTGGACTAGATGACCCTGGAGGTCCCTTCCAACTCTAGGATTCTATGATTCTTTGGGAGGTGGTGGGCTCTCCTTCCTTGGAGGTTTTTAAACAGAGGCTGGATGGCCATCTGACAGTAATGAAGATCCTGTGAATTTAGGGGGAGGTGTTTGTGAGTCTCCTGCATTGTGCAGGAGGTTGGACTAGATGACCCTGGAGGTCCCTTCCAACTCTAGGATTCTATGATTCTTTGGGAGGTGGTGGGCTCTCCTTCCTTGGAGGTTTTTAAACAGAGGCTAGAAGGCCATCTGACAGCAATGAAGTTCCTGTGAATTTACGGGGAGGTATTTGTGAGTTTCCTGCATTGTGCAGGGGGTTGGACTAGATGACCCTGGAGATCCCTTCCAACTCTAGGATTCTATGACTGTTAAGAGCGGTTCCTCAGTGGAACAGGCTTCCTCCTCAGGAGGTGGTGGGCTCTCCTTCCTTGGAAGTTTTTAAACAGAGGCTAGATGGCCATCTGACAGCAATGAAGTTCCTGTGAATTTAGGGGGAGGGATTTGTGAGTTTCCTGCATCGTGCAGGGGGTTGGACTAGATGACCCTGGAGGTCCCTTCCAACTCTATGATTGTGTGATTCTGAAGTTTAATTCTGAGTATAAGCTTGAAGAAGCGTGCATGTCAAGAATGCTTCTGCCATGAGCACCTTCTAATTTGGTCCAGACCCTTGCACCAGCTATATTTGCTGGCTTGCTACGCAACTGTTCTGTCTGTAACAAAGTACAAGTAACCTTTTCCCACTCTGAGGTAAGTGGTATGCCTAGGCGTTGGAGGTCAGCCACAACTCAGAGACTTTCATCTTTAGAGTAACAGGCCTCAGCTAGAAATAATAACAAGGGAAGTGAAGGTGAGATGCTTCATTGGTAGAGAAAACGGCACTTAACAATTCAAACTTGTAACGGTCTGGACCCTAAGGTTATAACTGCCTATCTGAGCCTGGGGACTCCGTTTCACCAAGATACCATCTTGGAACTGTAACATCTTCATTCACTGAATAGGGGGTCTTTGTGAATTTCCTGCATTGTGCAGGAGGTTGAACTAGATGACCCTGGTGGTCCCTTCCAACTCTATTCTATGAAACAACCTTATACGATTTCACCATAGAGGTTTTCATCGATAAGGACTGTGCATGCACTGTCAAGTTTATGAAAGTTTATCCCCAGAATTAAACTTTGTTGGTCTTCAAGGTGCCACTGAACTCAGACTCTGTTCTGTTGCTTCTGGCCAACACAGCGACTCACCTGAACATAATTTCCCAAGGTAAGAACATAAGAACACAAGAGAAGCCCTGTTGGATCAGGCCAATGGCCCCTCCAGTCCAACACTCTGTGTTATATAAGAACAGAAGAGAAGCCCTGTTGGATCAGGGCAGTGGCCCATCCAGTCCAACACTCTGTGTCACACATAAGAACAGAAGAGAAGCCATGTTGGATCAGGCCAGTGGCCCATCCAGGCCAACACTCTGTGTCACACAGTGGCCAAAAAACCCAGGTGCCATCAGGAGGTCCACCAATGGGGCCAGGACACTAGAAGCCCTCCCAGGGTGTCCCCCCAAACACCAAGAAGACAGAGCATCCCTGCCCCAGACAGAGAGTACCAACAATATGCTGTGGCTAATAGCCACTGATGGACCTCTGCTCCATATTTTTATCTAACCCCCTCTTGAAGCTGGCTATGCTTGTAGCTGCCACCACCTCTTGTGGCGGTGAATTCCACATGTTAATCACCCTTCAGGTGAAGAAGGACTTCCTTTTATCCGTTCTAACCCGACTGCTCAGCAATTTCATTGAGTGCTCCCGAGTTCTTGTATTGTGAGAAAGGGAGAAAAGGACTTCTTTCTCTACTTTCTCCATCCCATGCATTATCTTGTAAACCTCTCTCATGTCACCCCGCAGTCGACGTTTCTCCAAGCTAAGGAGCCCCAAGCGTTTCAACCTTTCTTCATAGGGAAAGTGTTCCAAACCTTTAATCATTCTAGTTGCCCTTTTCTGGACTTTTTCCAATGCTATAATATCCTTTTTGAGGTGCGGTGACCAGAACTGCACACAGTACTCCAACTGAGGCCGCACCATCGATTTATACAGGGGCATGATGATACTGGCTGATTTGTTTTCAGTTCCCTTCCTAATAATTCCCAGCATGGCGTTGGCCTTTTTTATTGCAACCGCACACTGTCTTGACATTTATCAAGGATGAAGGGAGATGGGAGGGAGAACATCTTTAACCCTTTTCACTCTCCTGGGCATTCAAAACTAACAAGGTGACAACAGATACTTCTTCTTAGTGAAGTGTCCTGGATGCTACAGAAGTTTTCTAGCCTTCAGCTCACACATTTTTGTCTTAGCTCAGGGAATATGGCCCCAGAGCAAACTAATTTATTCATTAACTCACAACACCAGCAGCTCACAAAGTAGAATTTTTGCTCACAAGACTCCAAAACTTAGGGAGTATCGGTGCCATGGTACACATGAGAAGCACGTTGGAGCTCTAGATGGTCACCGAGTTTTGCTGATTATTTGGCCTGGTCCTTCCCGTAGCCTTTTTGGGGATGGCCTCTTTTTTGCCAGAAGAAAAACAGGACAAATCCCACTCACTGTCTTGATTCCGAAACAATCTTATTACCTTGATCAGCGCAAGCAGGAGGTCTTTAAAACAGCCGCTGGGGCCAGACGCGACTTCCGTCTCTAAGTCCGATTTGAAATCTAGATGAGGAGGAGGAAGCAGGGTGGATGGGGGTGGGGGGGGGGAGAGAAAACCCAGATGAAAAGAAAGGGATTACATTTGGAGTGTCACAGGAGGTGTGGAATCCACTCCCGGGAGGGAGCTGTCTGGGATCGAGCAGCAGTTGCTACTCAAGAAACGGTGCTCAGATGACAACTAGAGCAGTCCAGGGGGTTGCCAACTCCAGGCTAAGACATTCTTAGAGATTTGGGGATGAATCCTGGGTAGACTGGAATCTGGGAGGGACTTCAATGGAGTGTAACGCCAGAGCCATACGAACAACAGAAGAGCCCTACTGGGTCAGTCCAGTGAGGGTACATCTAGTCCAGCCTCCTGTCTCACCCAGTGGCCAATCAATTCCTCTGGAGGTTCAACAACAGGGCAGAGAGGCCGAGGCCTTCCCCCGAGAAGAACATCAAAAGAGCCCTGCTGGGTCTGACCAGGGAGGGTCCATCTAGTCCAGCCTCCTGTCTCACACAGCAGCCAGCCTGTTCCTCTGGAGGGCCAACAGCAGGGCAGAGAGGCTGAGGCCTTCCTCTGAGAAGAACATCTGAAGAGCCCTGCTGGGTCAGACCAGGAAAGGTCCATCTAGTCCAGCCTCCTGTCTCACACAGCAGCCAGCCTGTTCCTCTGGAGGGCCAACAGCAGGGCAGAGAGGCTGAGGCCTTCCTCTGAGAAGAACATCTGAAGAGCCCTGCTGGGTCAGACCAGGGAGGGTCCATCTAGTCCAGCCTCCTGTCTCACACAGCAGCCAGCCTGTTCCTCTGGAGGGCCAACAGCAGGGCAGAGAGGCTGAGGCCTTCCTCTGAGAAGAACATCAGAAGAGCCCTGCTGGGTCACACCAGGGAGGGTCCATCTAGTCCAGCCTCCTGTCTCACACAGTGGCCAGCCAGTTCCTCTGGAGGGCCAACAGCAGGGCAGAGAGGCCAAGGCCTTCCCCTGAGAAGAACATCAGAAGAGCCCTGTGTAAAGCAGAATTCCCTTTTGTCTGTCCTGAACCTATGGCCCATTGGCTTTATTGAATGCTCTCCAGTTCTAGTCTTTGGGGAGAGAGAGAAAAAGTTCTTTTTTTTGCTCTGAAACACTTTAGACCAGGGGTGTCAAATTCATTTATTATGAGGGCCGGATCTGACAAAAATAAGAGCTTGTCAGCCAGGCCTCGTGTGTCCCTATTTAAGGTAGCAGAGATATAAACTTTATAAAGGTCACAGACAAACACAATTAAAGATTTTTTTAAAAAAAAAAGTTAAAACATGCTTAAAACATTAGCATCTAATGGTGCTTTCTTAAAGGTGGTCTTAAAGGTGCTTTCTTCGTATTTCTTGCATGGGATCCAGAGAACTGGGCAAAGGAAGCTCTGGCTCTTTCCTTCTGTCCCCAGGGGACCAGGAGGGGGAGGAGCCTCAGCCAATAGAGGGAAGAGAGGCTTGGCTCAGTAGCTCTGCTTTGGGATTGTGAGAGTCTGGCAAAGCAAGTTCTCCCTTCCTCATTCCTCCCCAAGGGAGGAGCCTCAGCCAGTGGAGAAAACAGAGGCTTTGCTCTGTAGTTCTGCTGTGCAATTGAGCAAGCCTGGCAAAAGCAAGCTGTGATGCAGAAGGGAGCAAGAAAGAGTGTGAAGGAAGCAGGCGACAGCCAGTTGCTCAGGGGCCTCATTTGGCCGCCGGGCCGCATGCTTGACACCCCTATTTAGACAATACAAAATCGAACATTTAGTCCCCTTAAGAATAATAAGAAGATATCAGATTTATATCCCGCCCTCCACTCCGAAGAGTCTCAGAGCGGCTCACAATCTCCTTTCCCTTCCTCCCCCACAACAGACACCCTGTGAGGTAGATGAAGATATTGGATTTATATCCCGCCCTCCACTCCGAAGAGTCTCAGAGCGGCTCACAATCTCCTTTACCTCCCCCCCCCCACAACAGACACCCTGTGAGGTAGATGAAGATATTGGATTTATATCCCGCCCTCCACTCCGAAGAGTCTCAGAGCGGCTCACAATCTCCTTTCCCTTCCTCCCCCACAACAGACACCCTGTGAGGTGGGTGGGGCTGGAGAGGACTCTCACAGCAGTTGCCCTTTCAAGGACAACCAGAGCTATGGTTGACCCAAGGCCATGCCAGCAGCTGCAAGCGGAGGAGTGGGGAATCAAACCCGGTTCTCCCAAATAAGAGTCTGCACACTTAACCACGACACCAAACTGGCTCTCAAGTATCACCCTGTGAGGCGGGTGGGGCTGAGAGAGCTCTGACAGAAGCAGCCCTTTCAAGGACAACTCTGCCAGAGCTATGGCTGACCCAAGGCCATTCCAGCAGCTGCACGTGGAGGGAGTGGGGGAATCAAACCCGGTTCTCCCAGATGAGAGTCCACACACTTCACCACTACACCAAACTGGCTCTCCAGACCCTCCCAGAGCTGCCCTGAGGTTTACCGTGCTTATAAAAATCCAAGATCTCCCGAAGCTGCTGGGTTGTCCGAGTGCAGAAGATTTCGGCCAGAGTGGCTCCATCTGGACCCGGCAGATATGAAGAGTGGGCGACCCAGTATCCCTGCAAGGAGGACAGCAATTCAAAAGGATGTCACTGTTTTCTAAGGTTGCCACCTCCGGCTTGGGAATTCCTGGAGATTTGGGGGCAGTGAGTTGGAAGGGCAGGGTTTGGGGAGGGGAGTGGGGACTCAGCAGGGCATAACGTGGCGAGTTCACCCTCCAAAGCAGCCATTTCCTCCTGGAGAATGTATCTCCATCGTCTGGAGATCAGTTGTAATTCTGGGCAATCTCCAGGCCCCACCTGCAGGTTGGCCACCCTAACTGCCAGGGATGCCCGGTCTTTTGAGAGAGATGCTAGAATCACAGAATCAAAGAGTTGGAAGGGTCCGACAGGGTCCTCTAGTCCCACCCCTGCACAATGCAGGAAACTCACAAACACCTCCCCCTAAATTCACAGGATCTTCATTGCTGTCAGATGGCCATCTAGCCTCTGTTGAAAAACCTCCAAGGAAGGAGAGCCCACCACCTCCCGAGGAGGAAGCCTGTTCCACTGAGGAACCTCTCTAAACTCAGAAATACTTCCCCCTAAATTCACAGGATCCTCATTGCTGTCAGATGGCCATCTAGCCTCTGCTGAAAACCCTCCAAGGAAGGAGAGCCCCCCACCTCCCGAGGAAGCCTGTTCCACTGAGGAACCTCTCTAAACTCACAAATACCTCCCAACTAAATTCACAGGATCTTCATTGCTGTCAGAGGGCCATCTAGCCTCTGTTGAAAACCCTCCAAGGAAGGAGAGCCCACCACCTCCCAAGGAGGAAGCCTGTTTCACTGAGGAACCGCTCTAATGGTCAGGAAGTTCATAGAATCACAGATTTGGAAGGGACCTCCAGGGTCATCTAGTCCCACCCCCTGCACAATGCAAAAAAATCACAAACACCTCCCCCTAAATCCACAGGATCTTCATTGCTGTCAGATGGCCATCTAGGCTCTGTTGAAAAACCTCCAAGGAAGGAGAGCCCACCACCTCTCGAGGAGGAAGCCTGTTCCACTGAGGAACCGCTCTAACGGACAGGAAGTTCTTCCTCATGTTGAACCAGAAACTCTTCTGATTTAATTTCAACCCATTGGTTCTGGTCCGAACTTCTGGGGCCACAGAAAACAATTCCACACCGTTCTCTCTAGGACAGCCCTTCAAGGACTTGAAGATGGTGATCCTATCACCTCTCAGCTGCCTCCTCTCCAGGCTAAACACCCCCAGCTCCTTCAACCTTTCCTCATAGGACTTGTTCTCCAGAGCCCTCACCATCTTCGTCACCCTCCTCTGGACCCGTTCCAACTTGTCTAGATCCTTCTTAAAATGAGGTGCCCAAAACTGAACACAAGACTCCCGGTGATGTCTTACAAGAGCAGAGCAAAACGATACCATCCCTTCACGTGAACTGGACGCTAGACTTCTCTCGACGCAGCCCAAAATTGCATTTGCCTTTTTAAGCAAATGTTGTGAGTGCGATTTCGCCTTATGGACCCCCTCCTGCTGAAGACATCTTGTTAAAGCTTAACAAAGGTTGTAGCTGCCACAGGGGACTCGTTCTCTTCTCGGGGGGTCCTAGGAAGCTAAAAGCAGAGTTGGGCAGGGCAAGACTCGAAAGTACGACCAGGGTGGAGTGTAAGAACTGGAACAGGATCAACTGGGTCAGCCTCTGGGCTAAAGTTGCCAACCTTCAGGTGGGGCCTGGAGACCTCCTGGAAACACAACTGATCTTTAGCCTACACAGATCTGTTCCTCTGGAGAAAAGGGCTACTTGGGAAGGTAGACTACCTGGTATACCCCACTGCACTCCCTCCCCACGCCGGGCTCCATCCTCAAATCTCCACGAAAACCCCAACCCGCAGCAATGGTGCCGATGCTGCTCGGACGACAACAAGTGTTCTTTCTAAGCTGAGTGAGCGTGAGCTAGCTCACAGTTTTCCTAGCCTCCCGCTCACACATTTTTGTCTTCGCTCAGGAAGGACGGCGCCAGAGCAAGCTAATTCATGCAGGAGCTCCCAACTTTAATGCTGGTAGCTCCCAAAGCAGAATTTTTGTTCACAAGACTCCGCAGCTTAATGGTAAAATGGTAAAACGGGCAATTAATGTGAATAGAGAAATACAAATGGATACGTGGGAGCACCTTTGGAAGAACTCGATGAAGATCTCAACTTGTCAGAGTATTAAGGAGAATTGTTTTAAGATGATGTATAGATGGTACATGACTCCGAAAAAGCTGGCTAGGATGAGCAAAAAGATGTCGGATAGATGTTGGAAATCTAAAAAACATGAAGGTTTTTTCTTTCATATGTGGTGGACTTGTGAAAAAGCGAAGGAGTATTGCAACATGATACAAGAAATCTCCAAAATTTTGGGTTATGACTTCAAGAAAATTGCAGAGACTTTTTTGCTTGGATTACAATTAGAAAAATTTCCAAAGGAAGACAGGACTTTAATTTGGTACTTGCTCTCAGCTGCTAGGACATTGTATGCGCAGCTTTGGAAACAAGGAAAAATGCCAGAGAAATGGGATTGGATTGTGAACGTTTTATCATGGAGTGAAATGGACAAATTAACTAAAACCTTAAAAGACTATGACTTAGGCTTGTTTAAAAAGGAGTGGAAGAAATTCAAAGGATATATGGAGAAAGAGTGGAACATAAAAAGACATTGGACAATTTTTTAGTATTAATTAAAAGTATTATATTTTGATAGATTAGTGGTACCTTTAGAATTGAATTCAAATTTGTAACTTCGGGGAAGTCAAGATTGGAGGGAGGGGGGGTGAAATATCATATGGTTTAGTGTAAGAAAAAGATAATTAAATATTGTAACCATGTGTTATTAATAAATTGTTAAAACTCAACAAGACTCCGCAGCTTAGAGGGATTACTGACCACAACAGCGCCGAAGGATCAGCTGTCTGCCGTTGGCTTTGGGGGAAGAAGAAGGGGAAGAACTCCAAACTGGAGGAAGGAAAGGATGTTACAAGCCACCTTGGACTGATACCTCACGCTTTAGGAGAGGCAGTATTTGATAATGGCTAGAGTACTAATTAGAGCCCTGTGGCGCAGAGCGGTAAAGCTACAGTCCAAGCTCTGCTCAGGACCTGAGTTCGATCCCAGCGGAAGCTGGGTTCAGGTAGCTGGCTCCAGGTTGACTCAGCCTTCCATCCTTCCGAGGTTGGTCAAATGAGTCCCCAGCTTGCTGGGGGGAAAGTGTCGATGGCTGGGGAAGGCAAGGGCAAACCACCCTGTAAAAAGTCAGCCAAGAAAACGTCATGATGTGACGTCACCCCATGGGTAAGTAACGATTCGGTGCTTGCACAGGGGACTACCTTTACCTTTTTAGAGTACTAATTAGGACTGGGAAGACCTGAGTTCAAATTCTCGCTTAGCCGCAAGAATGCTGGATCAGTCACACTCTCTCTCAGCCTAACCTGCTCCGCAAGATCGCTGGGTGGATGAAACTGAGGAAGGGACGGGAGAACCTTGAACGCTTGCTTTGAGGGGAAGAAAACCAGGAGAAAAGCATTCGGAAAGATGGTTTCTTGCAGCCGGCGACATCAGCAGAACTAGGGTTAAAGGGATGGGAATTTTTTTTCTCCAGGCTGAAATCAACGGGTTGAAATTAAATCAAAAGTTTCCAGCTCAACATTAGGAAGAACTTCCTGACCGTTAAAGTGGTTCCTCAGTGGAACAGGCTTCCTCAGGAGGTGGTGGGCTCTCCTGTGAGAGCCTTCTCAGCCCCACCCACCTCACAGGGTGTCTGTTGTGGGGGGGAGAAGATATAGGAGATTGTAAGCCGCTCTGAGTCTCTGATTCAGAGAGAAGGGCGGGGTATAAATCTGCAATTCTTCAATTCTTTTCCTTCCTTGGAGGTTTTTCAACAGAGGCTAGATGGCCATCTGACAGCAATGAAGATCGTGTGAATTTAGGGGGAGGTGTTTGTGAGTTTCCTGTATTGTGCAGGGGGTTGGGCTAGATGACCCTGGAGGTCCCTTCCAGCTCTAGGATTCTATGATTCTAAGTTTCCACAGGCTTCTTCGGGAAACCTTCCTTGGAGGTTTTTAAACAGAGGCTAGAGGGCCATCTGATAGCAATGAAGATCCTGTGAATTTAGGGGGAGGTGTTTGTGCAGGGGGTTGGGCTAGATGACCCTGGAGGTCCCTTCCAGCTCTAGGATTCTATGATTCTAAGTTTCCACAGGCTTCCTTGGGAGGTGGTGGGCTCTCCTTCCTTGGAGGTTTTTCAACAGAGGCTAGATGGCCATCTGACAGCAATGAAGATCCTGTGAAATTTAGAGGGAGGTGTTTGTGCAGGGGGTTGGACTAGATGACTCTGAAGGTCCCTTCCAGCTCTAGGATTGTATGAAGGCAATGCCCGGTGGGGCTGAGACCACATCAAGCCATACCTTCATAGCCAGCTTGATCTCATGAGCATCGTATTGCGCTGCTGGTTTCAGGAGTCCCACCAGCGCCGTCTCCAAGTTCCCAGATACGGCAGCCTGCAGGCTCTTCAGCAGATCCTGAAGGGGGAAAGCAAAGGATAGTTTTTGAGGAAGAGTCCCCGATGGATCACCTATGGACACTAGCCAAAGGTTTCGAGAAAGGGGGTGGGGTGAAGAAAGGCCTGGAAGCCTTCGGCACCCCACCTGTTGAGCAAAGGCCTGAAAGTCTTCAGCACCCCACCTGTTGAGCAAAGGCCTGAAAGTCTTTAGCACCTCACCTGTTGAGTAAAGGCCTGGAACCCTTCGGCAATTTGCTGTCTCTGCCTGTTGGTCCTGTTGGTGAGTAGGTGGGTTATGGTTCTGTAGTCGACAGCTGTTGGGATGCAGGGGAGAGAGAGTGTTTGGTGACCAGCACAGCAATGGACAGGACACAGAAGAACGTAGAATCCCAGAATTCCAGAGTTGGAAGTGGCCGTAGAGGCCACCTAGTCCAGGGGTGGCCAAACTGCGGCTCGGGAGCCACATGAGGCTCTTTCGCACATCTTGTGTGGCTCTCGAAGCCCCCACCGCCCAGTCGGATGGCAACTTGGAGAATGCATTTAAAGTTAAAGGTGCTTTCTTTCCACCTCTCTCTCTGCCATCTGTTTGCCTCCCTTCCTTCCTCCCTTCCCATATCTGATGTTCATGTCGTGCGGCTCTTAAACACCTTATGTCTATTCTATGTGGCTCTTATGTCAAGCAAGTTTGGCCACCCCTGGTCTAGTCCCGCCCCCTGCTCGATGCAGGTTCAGCCGAGAGCACCCATGACCAGTGTTTGTCCGGCTGCTGCTTCGAGACTGCCAGTGAGGGGGAGTGCGACACCTCCCTCGGGAGTGGATGCCACCGGTCAACAACTCTTAGTGTAAAAAAGCTTTTCCTAATATTCCTGAAACCCATAGAACCCTAGAGTTGGAAGGGGTCTCCAGGGTCATCTAGTCCAGCCCCCTGCACAAGGCAGGAAACTCACAAACACCTCCCCCCTGAATTCATGATTGTGAATCCTCTCTGAAGGGCTGCCCCTTAGAGGAGGGCAGGGAGCTGCCAACAGGAACAGCCCTTCAGAGACTTCAAGAGAGCCATCCTGTTCCTCCTCCACCTCCTCCAGACTGCACATCCCCAAGTCCCTCTGCCTCTCCTCCTAGGGGTTCTTGGTCTCCAGGCCCCTGAGCAGCCTCCTCGCTCTCCTCTGCTCCGTTCTGTCCACAGCCCCTTCAAAGCCAGGCTTGTAAATACCCAGAGCCCTACAGTAGCTGGGATTGGGCAATCCATTCATTCTAACGACTACTACTACCACCTCTACCACCATTCCTACCACTATTACTACTACTATCACTACCACCACTACTACTACCACCACCACCACTACCACCACCACCACTACTACCACCTCTACCACCATTGCTACCACTATTACTACTACTATCACTACCACCACCACAACTACTACTACCACCACCACTATTACTACTACTATCACTACCACTACTACTACTACCATCACCATTACTACCACTATTACTACTAGTATAACTACCACTACTACCACAACTACTACCACCACCACTACAACAACTACCACCACCACCACTACTACCACTATTACTACTACTATCAGTACCACTACTACCACCACCACTACTACCACCACCACCACATCACCACTACTACTGCTATTACTACTACTACCACCACCACAAATACTACTACTACCATCACCACTACTACCACTACTACCACCACCAAATACTACTACTACCATCACCACTACTACTACTACCACTACTACCACCACTTCTACTACTACAACCATCACCTCAACAATAATACTACTACTACCACTACTGCTACCACCACCACTACTACAAATACTACTACTACCATCACCACTACTACCACTACTACCACCACCAAATACTACTACTACCATCACCACTACTACTACCACTACTACCACCACTTCTACTACTACAACCATCACCTCAACAATAATACTACTACCACCACTACTACCACTACTGCTACCACCACCGCTACTACAAATACTACTACTACCATCACCACTACTACCACTACCAAATACTACTACTACCATCACCACTACTATTACCACTACTACCACCACTTCTACTACTACAACCATCACCTCAACAATCATACTACTACTACCACCGCTGCTACTACCACTACTACAGCACAGAATACTCCATGTGAGGCCTGACCAATGCGGTGTACTACAAAATCTTGCTATCTGGATGTTATTCCACGGTTGATACACCCAGGGCATTTTTGTAATAGGAACTCTTTTGCATATTAGGCCACACCCCCCCTGATGTAGCCAATCCAAACTTACAGTAGGCCCTGTAAGAAGAGCCCTGCATGCTCTTGGAGGACTGGCTACATCTGGGATGTAATATGGAAAGGGGTTCTGGTAAAAAAAAAAAAAGCCCTGGATACACCCCAGGACCGCCTTGGCCTTTTTTGCTGCTGCATCACACTGACTGCTCATCCTTCGTTTACTGTCCACCTATCCCTCAAGATCTGGCTTCGAGGCTGGCGTAGCTGTAGGGGCAAAGATAGATAGATAGATAGATAGATAGATAGATAGATAGATAGATAGATAGATAGATAGATAGATAGATAGATAGATAGATAGATAGATAGATAGATAGATAGATAGATAGATAGATAAATTTATTGTCATTGTTCTCCACAAAAAGAGAGCAACGAAATGAGGTGCTCTTCCACAAACATACCAACACATCAAACACACATATTCATAAACCACTTAAATACATCTAAAACCATTAAAACCATTAAAACCATTTAAATACATGTAAAACAGATAATCCTTCATAACCCTGCATTTAACCTAACCACAGCACTTGGATAGAAACTGTCCTTAAATCTGTTTGTCCTAGCCTTCAACACTCTATATCGTCTACCTGACGGTAAGATCTCAAATAGCAAATGGCCCAGATGTGAAGGGTCCCTTAGGATCATTTGTATCTTCCTTTTACATCTCATATTATACAGATCCACCAATGAGGGGAGAGAACATCCGCAAATCTTTTGTGCTCTTCTCATCACTCTTTGGAGCACCCTTCTCTCTGCTTCCGTGCAGCTCCCAAACCACGCGCAGAGGCAATAAGATAAAATGCTCTCAATGGAACTACGATAAAAGGCAACCAGCAGACTCCCTGACAGTTGTAGTGATCTTAAGATCTTAAAGCGTGTGATCTTGGGGGCCAGTCGTTTATCTCTCAACCTAACCAGCCTCACGGGGTTGTTGTGCAGATTCTAAGAAACCCACAGGCAGATTCGTGGCTTGACTGCTGCCACTATGATGAAGCATTACCTTCGCCCGCGATGGCATCGAGGAAAGACTGGACATCTTGCTCCACTTCAAAGCTCAGGAGCGGCCGAATGGTCCCCAAAGTGCCCCAGACTGCAGTCTTTGGGAAAACAGGACAGAAAAAGGAACTATCAGAATCCCAAACTTTCTTAGGAAACTGGAGAGCTGAAAGGAATCGGGCCAAGGTGAGCTAGCCTGGAGTAGGAGCATCAGAACAGGACTTAGGACAAAGGTTCAAATCCTCATTCATCCACAGAAGCTCACTGCGGGACCCTGGGCCTGTCCTAATTTCTCAACCTAGTCCACATCACAAGGTTGTTGCTAGGGTTGTAAATATCCAAATGGGGCATGGAGATCTCCTGGCATGCTTTGGAGGGGGGCCTACAAGACATTACACTCCACTAAAGAGACATTACACTCCACTAAAGCTCCACCCCCAAATCTCCAGCAATTTCTAAACCTGGAGTTGGCAACCCTATGTGTGGATAAAGGAGGTCTCTAGCCCTCTCCCAGGCAGAGAGATGCCTTTTCACTTAGACCAGGGGTGGCCAACGGTAGCTCTCCAGATGTTTTTTGCCTACATCTCCCATCAGCCCCAGCCAACATGGCCAATGGCTGGGGCTGATGGGAGTTGTAGGCAAAAAACATCTGGAGAGCTACTGTTGGCCACCCCTGACTTATACTTTTGCAATGGAAGAGACTAGAGACTTACTTTAAAAAAAAAAGAAGGAAAGAAAGCTGGGAATTCAGAAAACCTGGTAAACCTATTGTTACAACACTCTAGTGATTGATTTATATTTTAGGGAAAGAGACAGAAAGAGAGACAGACACAGAGACAGAAAGAATAAAAGAAAGAAGAAGGTAGGTAGAGAGGGAGGGAGGGAGGGAGGAAGGAAGGAAGGAAGGAAGGAAGGAAGGAAGGAAGGAAGGAAGGAAGGAAGGAAGGAAGGAAGGAAGGAAGGAAGGAAGGAAGGAAGGAAGGAAGGAAGGAAGGAAATGAAACCAGTCATCTTCTGCCCAAGACCAAAAATGGGTTGGAAGTTGGTGGGAGTAAACAGGGAAAATAAAACTGACAGAGACATGATGCAAAAGGAGAAAGGTGACTCAGAATTGGCTTATGGAAAAAGATGAGGCAAAAGTGGCCTCAAAAGAACTAAAAAAGAGGAAGAAACTAAAGTCAGAAAAATGAATGTGGAAATGAGGGGATAAACCAAAGCGCTATGGGGCATGAACTGTCAGATAAAATCCTATGCAGAAAAGGTCCAAGTCCAGGTTTAATATAACAACGTAAGAACTCTCCTGCTGGATCAGACCAGTGAAGGCCCATCTAGTCCATCATCCCATCTTCTCACACAGAAGCCAACCAGTTCCTCTGGAGGGCCAACAACAGGACAGAGAGGCCAAGGCCTTCCCCTGAGAAGAACCTCAGAAGAGCCCTGCTGGGTCAGACCAGGGAGGGTCCATCTCATCCAGCCTCCTGTCTCACACAGTGGCCACACAATTCCTCTGGAGGGCCAGCAACAGGGCAGAGAGGTTGAGGCCTTCCCTTGAGAAGAGCATCAGAAGAGCCCTGCTGGGTCAGACCAGGGAGGGTCCATCTAGTCCAGCCTCCTGTCTCACACAGTGGCCAGCCAGTTCCTCTGGATGGCCAACAACAGGGCAGGGAGGCTGAGGCCTTCCCTTGAGAAGAGCATCAGAAGAGCCCTGCTGGGTCAGACCAGGGAGGGTCCATCTAGTCCAGCCTCCTGTCTCACACAGGGGCCAGCCAGTTCCTCTGGAGGGCCAACAACAGGGCAGAGAGACCGAGGCCTTCCCCTGAGAAGAACCTCAGAAGAGCCCTGCTGGGTCAGACCAGGGAGGGTCCATCTAGTCCAGCATCTTGTCTCATACAGTGGCCATCCAGTTCCTCTGGAGGGCCAACAACAGGGCAGAGAGGCCGAGGCCGTCCCCTGAGAAGAACCTCAGAAGAGCCCTGCTGGGTCAGACCAGGGAGGGTCCATCCAGTCCTGTCCCACAAAATGGCCAACCAGGGCACAGAAGCCGAGGCCTTCAAGGGAACATCAGAAGAGCCTTGCTGGATCAGACCAATAGTCCAACTGGTCCAGCCTCCTGTCTCACACAGTGGCCAGCCAGTTCCTCTGGAGGAACAACAGGGCAGAGAGGCCAAGACTTTTCCCTGAAGTTGTCTCCTGGCTCTGGGATTCAGAGGTTTAGTGTCTCTGAATGTGGAGGTTCCCTTCAGTCACTTCTCTTCCATCAATCCATCTAATCCCTTTTTAAAGCTATCTATGCTTGTGGCCGTCACTCCATCCTCTGGCCGCGAAAGCCACATTTTCGTCACTCTTTCTGCAACGTGGTCTTTCCTTTTGTCTGTTGTGAGCCTCCTGCCCACCAGCTTCATTGGACGCCCTCGAGTTCTAGTGTTTTGGGAGAGGGAGGACAAGTTCTCAGTTTTGGTCCACTCTCTCCGCCTCGTCCTTAATTTTACAAACCCTCATCACGCCCATCCTTAGTTGTCTCTTCTCTAAACTGGAAAGTCCCAGGCTCTTCAGCCTTTCCTCCTAGGGAAGGTGCTCTCAACCCCCTACTCTTGGAAGGGAGGGTGGCTCAGTGGTAGAGTATCTGCTTGGTAAGCAGAAGGTCCCAGGTTCAATCCCCGGCATCTCCAACTCAAAAGGGTCCAGGCAAGTAGGCGTGAAAAACCTCAGCCTGAGACCCTGGAGAGCTGCTGCCAGTTAGGGGAGGGACGGTGGCTCTGTAGTAGAGCATCTGCTCGGTAAGCAGAAGGTCCCAGGTTCAATCCCTGGCATCTCCAACTCAAAAGGGTCCAGGCAAGGAGGCATGGAAAACCTCAGCTTGAGACCCTGGAGAGCCGCTGCCAGTTAGGGGAGGGATGGTGGCTCAGTGGTAGAGCATCTGCTTGGTAAGCAGGAGGTCCCAGGTTCAATCCCCGGCATCTCCAACTAAGAAGGGTCCAGGCAAGGAGGCATGGAAAACCTCAGCTTGAGACCCTGGAGAGCCGCTGCCAGTTAGGGGAGGGATGGTGGCTCAGTGGTAGAGCATCTGCTTGGTAAGCAGGAGGTCCCAGGTTCAATCCCTGGCATCTCCAACTCAAAAGGGTCCAGGCAAGTAGGCGTGAAAAACCTCAGCCTGAGACCCCGGAGAGCTGCTGCCAGTTAGGGGAGGGACGGTGGCTCTGTAGTAGAGCATCTGCTTAGTAAGTAGAAGGTCCCAGGTTCAATCCCCAGCATCTCCAAAGAAAAATGGTCCAGGCAAGTAGGCATGAAAAACCTCAGCTTGAGACCCTGGAGAGCTGCTGCCAGTTAAGGGAGGGATGGTGGCTCAGTGGTAGAGCATCTGCTTGGGAAGCAGAAGGTCCCAGGTTCAATCCCCGGCATCTCCAAAAAAGGGTCCAGGCAAATAGGTGTGAAAAACCTCAGCTTGAGACCCTGGAGAGCCACTGCCAGTTAGGGGAGGGACGGTGGCTCAGTGGTAGAGCATCTGCTTGGTAAGCAGAAGGTCCCAGGTTCAATCCCCGGCATCTCCAACTCAAAAGGGTCCATGCAAATAGGCATGAAAAATCTCAGCTTGAGACCCTGGAGAGCTGCTGCCAGTTAGGGGAAGGATGGACTATAAATCCAACATCATCATCATCATAATGAAGGATAGGGGCACCTTCTTTTGTGGCTCATAGAATTGGACCCCCTGGCCCAATCGTTTTGAAACACGGAGGGTATTTTGGGGAGAGGCAATAGATGCTATGCTGGAAATTTGGTGCCTCTACCTCAAAACACCCCCCCCAGAGCCCCCGATACCCCCATTATTCCCTATGAGAAGCGTTCTCCATTGGGAATAATTGCCCAGTAGACATTTCCCTCCCCCCCCCACCGCTTTCTGATGACCCTAAAGCAGGGAGGGGGCCTCCAAACCTGGGGATTGGCAACCCTCTCTCTCTCACACACACACACACTTACTGGGTCTGGTTCCTCCACAAGGACATCTGAAAAGAACAGGGTCTCTCTCTCTCTCTCTCTCTCTCTCACACACACACACACACACACACACACTTAGTTGCTCTGAAAGGAAAGCAAAACAAGCCGGGGGACCGTGCCGCTGACCCTTCCCATGAAGTACTTCCTGCCCAACTTTAAAGGAACACACACACATTTTGAAACGGACCTGTTTGCAGGTTTCTAAACCTGCCCAAGATCTACAGCTGCAGGTGGCTGTGCGGGCGGGGCTTCCCCCACTGGCCAGCTGGCTGGGGGCCGGGGCAGGGGGGAAGCCTGTAAAACCGGGGGAGGACCTGAGAATTGGGAAGTCTAAGTTCAGAGCACCCTCTCAGCCCACACGAAACAGTGGCCCGCTTGGGCTCCTATCGCCAACGCCAAACCCTGGGAGAAAGCGGGCATCTCCCTCCCCCCCCCCCCAACTCACCTTATCAGCCAGAGGCAACTGCTTAAGGATCTTATTGGCCAGAGAGCCCTTCTCCGACCTGTTGGCAAGGGGCATTCTGGACCCACAAGAGCCCTCAGAGGCGACAGACGGGTGGCACGAGCCTGCAGCCCTGCAGCAAACTGGGAGACAAGGGTGTTTCTTTTTAATCCGTTGCTTTATCTTATTTAACACATCTGCAAGTGCCTTTCTTCCCCACGCAGCTCGAGCTAGCTTGCAAACACAGAGGAGGCACGCATAGAATAAAAAAGATCCCAGTAGTCAGCCGTGTTGGTCTGAAGTGCTAGAACAAAACAGGAGTCCAGTGGCACCTTTAAGACCAACTTCGTTTTATTCAGAACAGAAGCTTTGGTGTGCTCTCTAAGCACACTTCACCGGACGAGGAATCCGGTACAGCGAGCAAAGCCGCACATAGCTGGTAGGCAGTGGCTCAGCATGCAAAATGGTACAAATTTAAGATCCGATGACAGTATAGTGAAATTATCTGGTAGGGAGGGGTTTAGAACGCAAAACGGTACAAATTTAAGATTCAATGACAGAATAGCAACATTATCTGGTAGGGGTGGTTTAGACTGCAAAATGGTACAAATTTAAGATTCAATGACAGAATAGCAAAATTAACAAATGGAGCAAACCTTCGATCTGAGTCGCAGGAGCACGCGAAAGCAACAAAACGGTAATATGTCAAAACGTGAGGATGTCTGTTAATGACTATATTGTCTTAAGATCCAAGCGGGCAGCCGTGTTGGCCTGAAGCAGCTGAACAAAGCAGGAGTCAAGTGTAGGGTTGCCAAGTCCAATTTAAGAAATATCTGAGGACTTTGGGGATGGAGCCAGGAGACTTTGGGGGTGGAGTCAGGAGACATCTGGGCGGAGCCAAGATCAAGGCTGTGACAAGCATAATTGAACTCCAAAGGGAGTTCTGGCCATCACATTTAAAGGGACGGCACACCTTTTCAATGCCTTCCTTCCATAGGAAATAATGAAGGATAAGGGCACCTTCTTTTGGGGCTCATAGAATTGGACCCCCTGGTCCAATCTTTTTGAAACTTGGGGGGTATTTTGGGGAGAGGCACTAGATGCTATACTGAAAATTTTGTGCCTCTACCTCAAAAAACAGCCCCCCCCCAGAGCCCCAGATACCCGCGGATCAATTCTCTATTATTTTCTATGGGAATAAATCTCCCTAGGGAATAAGAGTTTCCAGCAGACATTTCCCTCCCCGATTCCTCGTCCGACGAAGCGTGCTTAGACAGCACACCAAAGCTTACGTTCTGAATAAAACTAAGCTGTTCTTAAAGGGGCCATTTGACTCCTCTTTTGTTCTATGAAATAAAAAGCACATCAACAACTAAAAATGTAAGATCACCGGTCAGACCGCTGGTAGACTTAACCAAACGCTCTCCGAAATAGAAATGCCTTCAGCTGCTCTAGGGTGGAGATCAGCCCCCCTGGAGAAAATGGCTGCTCGAAAGGGCGGAGTCTAGGGAATTGTACCATGCTAAGGCCCCTCCCCTCCCCCAACCCCCGCCCTCTCCCGGCTCCACCCCCAAAGTCTCCAGGTATTTCCCAACCCAGACGTGGCGACCCTACTGGGTGCCGGGTATCCTGACCCACCCCTATGCTGTTGAGGCCACCCTATAGATCAGGGTTCCCCAGCCTTTTTGAGCCTGTGGGTACGTTCGGCATTCTGACGCAGGATGGGGGGGGAGCAGCCACGCAATGGCTGCCGTAGGAGGTGGAGCCGGCGACAAAACGGCTACTGCAGAAGACAAAGCCAGCCG
This sequence comes from Heteronotia binoei, assembly GCF_032191835.1. Taxonomy (NCBI): domain Eukaryota; kingdom Metazoa; phylum Chordata; class Lepidosauria; order Squamata; family Gekkonidae; genus Heteronotia; species Heteronotia binoei. The sequence continues at coordinate 282,291,859 of NC_083223.1, forward strand.
TGCGCAAAAAGAGTGTGCTTCTGTGCAACTCTAATGGGAACTCTTTGACACGTTTCCACCGGCCAAGCAGAAGGCCTGCCACTCAAAGCCCCCACCTGGCCCCGCCCACTTTCTAAAAACCCTTGATGGGCACCGGACAAGGGGTTGGCAGAGCCCCTGGGCTGCCTTCCTCCCTCCCATTATGGTTCCCATCTCCTCTTCCGTCCTTTGCCACTGACAATCAGGCAGAAACTCACCGGTGCAGCTTTCAAATGCTGCTGGTCTCTGCGCTGGGGGAACAGAAAAAGGCCCAGAGAAGGGGAGGCGTCAACCTTGCAGGGATGTAGGGTTGCCAATCCCCAGGTGGGGGCAGGCGATCCCCCGTTTGGAGGCCCTCCCCCCAATTCAGGGTCATCAGAAAGTAAGTGGGGGAATGTCGCTTGAGCACTGCATTATTTCCTGTGGAGACCAATTCCCTGTAGGGTATAATGGAGAATTGATCCACGGGTATCTGGGGCTCTGGGGGGGGGGGGCTGTTTCTTTTACTTACAGGCACCAAATTTGCAGCATAGCATCCGGTGCCTCTCCTCAAAACACCCTCCAAGTTTCAAAACGATTGGACCAGGGGGTCCAATTCCATGAGCCCCCAAAGAAGGTGCCCCTATCCTTCATTATTTCCAACGGAGGGAAGGCATTTAAAGACATGTGGTCCCTTTCAATGTAATGCCCGGAACTCCCGTTGGAGTTCAATGATGCTCGTCACAACCTTGCTCCTGGCTCCACCCCCAAAGTCTCCCGGCTCCACCCCCAAAGTCCCCAGATATTTCTTGAGTTAGACTTGGCAACCCTACAGGGATGTTCCTTGATTTATTCTATATTTACTAAACCCCTCTAAGGTGGGCTGAGGCTGAGATCCCCCAGGGAGCGTCTGCGGCAGAGTGCAGATTCGAGCCTGGGTCTCCCAGATCCTAGCCCGATGCTTTGCAAGACTTCCCAGAACCTAGGAAGATCCAGAGGGAGCGCTGGCCAAATCAGCCTAACTAGTTCATCTGGGGCCTCCCAGGGAAGAACAAGCAGCAAAGCAAGCGCTGTTGAAATCTTTCCTACTGCCCCAGAGAGGACGTGGAGAGAGAGAGAGGAAAAATTGACTGCTGTTTCCCTCCTCCCCCCCCCCTTGCAGCCCCCCCCCCCAGCATACCTCTCCAGCTGGTGTTCCGTCCCGGTCTCCCTCCTGGACTGTCGAGGGCGATCGACACCCCTGCCCCGCCTGCAAGGGAGGTGTGATTCCTGACCTGGTTTCTGATAAGAGGGAGAGCAGAACTGGCTCAACACGTCCCGGCTCTCTCCAGCCAAGGAGTTTCTGCCTTTCGCAAGACGCCCTGCCAGGGAGCCAAGATTCCTTTCTCCTTGGTGGGGCGGCTGTAGCTGCCAACTCCTTGGCGGGCTGGAACACTGGCAGACAGGTGTGGCAGGAGGGAAAGCCCCACACCGTGACCTTCTGAGGTCCAACAGGTGAGGGGACGGGTGATTGGCAGGTGACAGGGCTTTCAGATGGCTCAGACATCCAGCTGGAGAGCCAGTTTGGTGTAGTGGTGAAGTGTGCGGACTGTTACCTGGGAGAACCGGGTCTGATTCCCCCCTCCTCCACTTGCAGCTGCTGGAATGGCCTTGGGTCAGCCATAGTTCTTGGCGAGTTGTCCTTGAAAGGGCAGCTGCTGTGAGAGCTCTCTCAGCCGCACGTACCTTTTGAGAGCCAGTTTGGTGTAGTGGTGAAGTGTGCGGACTGTTACCTGGGAGAACCGGGTCTGATTCCCCCCTCCTCCACTTGCAGCTGCTGGAATGGTCTTGGGTCAGCCATAGTTCTTGCAGAGTTGTCCTTGAAAGGACACAGAGTGTTGGACTGGATGGGCCATTGGCCTGATCCAACATTGCTTATCTTATGTTCTTATGTGACACAAAGTGTTGGACTGGAGGGGCCACTGGCCTGATCCAACATGGCTTCACTTATGTTCTTATGAGACACAGAGTGTTGGACTGGATGGGCCATTGGCCTGATCCAACATGGCTTCTCTTCTGTTCTTCTGTGAGACAGAGTGTTGGACTGGATGGGCCATTGGCCTGATCCAACATGGCTTCTCTTATGTTCTTATGTGACACAGAGTGTTGAACTGGATGGGCCATTGGCCTTATCCAGTATGGCTTCTGTTATGTTCTTATGAGATACAGAGTGTTGGACTGGATGGGCCATTGGCCTGGTCCAACATGGCTTCCCTAATGTTCTTAAATTATTTATTATTGATTAGACTCAGGGCGTTAGCATTTTTCATCTCCTCCAGGTAGGGCCTGGAAAACTCCAGGAATTATTACTGATCTCCAGGAGACAGAGCTCAGTTGCTCTGCAAAAGATGACAGTTTTGGAAAGCGGGCCACATGGCATTGTAACCCACAGGGGTCGCTCCCCTCCCCAAACCCCTCCTCTCCTCAAACCCTGCCTTCTGTGGAATCTGCCTTCCCTTCTCAATTTCCCAGTCTGGGGTTGCCAATCCTCTATGTCAGGGGTGGCCAACGGTAGCGCTCCAGATGTTTTTTGCCTACAACTCCCATCAGCCCCAGCCAGCATGGCCAATGTCTGGAGCTGATGGGAGTTGTAGGCAAAAAACATCTGGAGAGCTACCGTTGGCCACCCCTGCTCTATGTATGTTGCAATTCTTTAACCCCCCCCCCCCAGCAGACAGAGGCCAAATGCCCTGACAATTAGGGCTGCCAATTCCCAGGTGGGTAAATACAAAAAAAACCCCGCTAAGAGACACCATAAATTTTAAACAAGAAGACAGTGTAATGTAGAGGTCAGTGGTGTTCTGACAAAGCTTGCACATAGAACTTGAAAAAAACAAGAGCATGTAGCAAAAAGACATAAACAGAAGACAGTTCAAAAGCAGTCTTTCCGACTACCAAGGAGTGGCAATAGTCCAGTATTTAGTTCACGGAACTAAAAGAAGCCCTTCCAAAGACGTCTGTTCTAGATATCAAGACGTTTCATCCGTCTTTCTTCAGTTTGGAGGCTAGTTTATCGCTGGAACCCAATCTTTACAATACGTTCACTGGAGACCAACAAGGTTCAGAACAGGTCTGTAAGATTTCCAGGTTCTCCAGACATGTTCTTACAGACATGTTCAAAACCTTGTTCGTCTCCTGTGAATGTATTGTAAAGATCGGGTTCCAGTGATAAGGAAAAGGAAAGGAAAGGTCCCCTGTGCAAGCACTGGTCGTTTCCGACTCTGGGGTGACGTTGCTTTCACGTTTTCACAGCAGACTTTTTACGGGGTGGTTTGCCATTGCCTTCCCCAGTCATCTACACTCCCCCCCCCCAGGAAGCTGGGGACTCATTTGACCAACCTCAGAAGGATGGAAGGCGGAGTCAACCTCGAGCCGGCTACCTGAAAACCTAGCTTCCTCCGGGATCGAACTCAGGTCGTGAGCAGAGCTTAGGACTGCAGTACTGCGGCTTTACCACTCTGTGCCACGAGGCTCTTTTCCAGTGATAAACAAGGCTCCAAACTGAAGAAAGACGGATGAAACGTCTTGATATCTAGAACAGACGTCTTTGGAAGGGCTTCTTTGAGTTCCATAATCCCCAGGTGGGGGCAGGGGATCTCCGGTTTAGAGGCCCTCCCCCTGCTTCAGGGTCATCAGAAAGTGGGGGGGGGAGGAAAATATCTGCTGCACACTCCATTAATCCCTATGGAGACTGATTCCCAGAGGGTATAATGGAGAATTGATCTGTGGGTATATGAGGCTCTGGGGGCTGTTTTTTGAGCTAGAGGCACCAAATATTCAGCATAGCATCCAGGGCCTCTCCCCAAAATACCTCCCAAGTTTCCAAAAGATTGGACCAGGGGGTCCAATTCTATGAGCCCCAAAAGAAGGTGCCCCTCTCCTTCATTATTTCTAATGGAGAGAAGGCGTTTAAAAGGTGTGCAGTCTCTTTAAATGTGATGGCCAGAACTCCCTTTGGACTTCAATTCTGCTTGTCACAACCCTTGCTGCTGGCTCCACCTCCAAAATTCTCCTGACCCCACCCCAAGCTCTCCTGGCTCCGCCCCCAAAGTCCTCAGATATTTCTTGAATTGGACTCGGCCACCCTACCTTACATGATCACTTCCCTAAGGCCGGGGGGGCGGAGTTGGGGGTAGAAAAAGCCCAGCAGGAACTCATTTGCATATTAGGCCACACCCCCTGATTCTGCGCCAGCCAGAACTGTGTTCCTGCTTTTTTTAAAACAAGCCCTGCCTGAGTCCATTCGGAGAGCTGAGGGGTGAACTGGAGGCGAGATAGCTAGAGTTGCCAACGCTGTGTTGGGAAACACTTGGAGATTTTGGGGGTGGAGTCTGGAGAGGATGGAGTTTGGGGAGGGGAGGGGCCTCAGCATGGGACAAGGCCCTGCAGCCCAGCCTCCAAAGCGGCCATTTTCTCCAGAGATCTCTGTCGTCTGGAGATCAGCTGGAATTCTGGGGGATCCCCAGGTCCCCCCTGGAGGCTGGCAACTCAAGGGGCAGCCGAGAAAGCCGCCTACCTGGACTGGCCCGGCATCAAATGGCATCTTCCCTCTGTGCGGTACACAGCTGAAAGGGTCAGGCAGGGCCCTAGGAAAGTCTTGCCTACCTCGCAGGGTTGGTGGAGGAAAGGAAATGTCTTTTGGGCATCCATTGCACCCTACGGAGACCAATCTCCATTGGGTGTAGCGGAGAATTGATCTGTGGGTATCTGGAGCTCTGCAGGGGCTGTTTTTTGAGGTAGAGGCACCACACTTGCAGCACAGCATCCAGGGCCTCTCCTCAAATAATCCCCCAAGTTTCAAAAAGATTGGGCCAGGGGCTCCAATTCTATGAGCCCCCAAAGAAGGTGCCCCTGTCCTTCATTATTACAAAGGGAAGGAAGGCATTTTAAAAGTGTGTGGTCTCTTTAAACTGTGCGACTGAACAACCCTTTCAATTGGATGTCCAGAACTCCCTTCAGAGTTCAATCCGTCTTGTCACAACCTTGCTCCAGGCTCCACCCCCAAAAGTCTCCTAGCTTCACCCCCAAAGTCTCCTGGCTCCACCCCAAAGTCTTCTGGCTCCACCCACAAAGTCTCCTGACTACACCTCCAAAGTCTCCTGGCTCCACCCCAAAGTCTCCTGGCTCCACCCCCAAAGTCTCCTGGCTCCACCTCCAAAGTCTTCTGGCTCCACCCCGAAGTCTTCTTGCTCCACCCCCAAAGTCTTCTGGCTCCACCCCCAAAGTCTCCTGGCTTCACCTCCAAAGTCTTCTGGCTCTACCCCCCAAAGTCTCCTGGCTCCACCCCCAAAGTCTCCCAGCTCCACCTCCAGGGTCTCCTAGCTCCACCCCCAAAGTCTCCTGGCTCCACCCCCAAAGTCTCCTGGCTCCACCCCCAAGTCTCCTGGCTCCACCCTTCAAAATCTTCTGGCTCCACCCCAAAATCTTCTGGCTCCACCCCCAAAGTCTCCTGGCTCCACCCCCAAAGTCTCCTGGCTCCACCCCAAAGTCTTCTGGCTCCACCCCCAAAGTCTCCTGGCTCCACCTCCAAAGTTTCCAGATAGGGGCTTTTTTTAGCAGGAACTCTTTTGCATGTTAGGCCATGCCCCCCTGATGTAGCCAATCCTCCAAGGGCTTCCAGTAGCCCTGTACGACCGCTGCTTTTTATTCTTATTTTTATGTCTTATTAATTACGGTTTTAACTTTGTTATGTAAATGTTTTTAAGCTGAATTATGTGAATTAAAATGTTGTAAGCCGCCCTGAGCCACTTGGTGGGAAGGGCGGGATATAAGCCTAAATATATATAAATAAATAAATAAATAAATAAATAAATAAATAAATAAATAAATAAATAAATAAATAAATAAATAAATACGAAGAGCCCTATAACCTCTTGAAGGATTGGCTCCATCAGGGGTGTGTGACCTAATATTGAAAGGAGTTCCTGTTACAAAAAAAAGCCCTGTTCCAGATATTTCTTGTCTTGGACCTGGCAACCCAAGGATGGACACTGGACCATCCTGAGGCCCCTCCCCTCCCCAAACCCCTCCCGCTTTAGGCTCCACCCCCAAATTTACAGGTATTTCCCAACCCAGCGTTGCAACCCCTGGTCTGAAGCCGCTGTAAAGGAGCAGAGATAATGAGAAACCCCAAAGGACGTGTGAGCCGCCTGATGCCTCTCCTTCCCAGGGGAGAGCATCGATATGCTAGAGTGGAAAACCTGACAGCATCCCCCCAGACCACTGAAGCTGCACAAACAAGCAGCATGTGCTGAGGAAATACTCCCTGCCTCCCTGGGGGAGCCAGAAACCACCCCAAGAAACACCCCCTGCCTCCCTGCAGCTCCCAGGAGAACCTGTTGCTAGCTGTGCTCTCTTGGACATCTGAGCCTCCTTCATAGGCAAGAAACAGAAGTCAGCACGGATTGGAGCACAATACGGAGGGGTATTCTTCATCAAGGCTCATGCAATCAAGTGGAGACCCTCTCCTCTCCTCTGAAGAACAACACAAGAGCCCTGCTACATCAGGCCAGGGAGGGTCCATCTAGTCATAAGAACACAAGAGAACATTAGGGAAGCCCTGTTGGATCAGGCCAGTGGCCCCTCCAGCCCAACACTCTGTGTCACACAGGGGCCAAGAAAACCAGGTGCCATCAGGAGATTCATCAGTGGGGCCAGGACACTAGAAGCCCTCCCACTGTGCCCCCCCCAAGCACCAAGAATACAGAGCATCACTGCCCCAGACATAAGAGCACAAGAGAAGCCATGTTGGATCAGGCCAATGGCCCCTCTAGCCCAACACTCTGTGTCACACAGGGGCCAAGAAAACCAGGTGCCATCAGGAGGTCCATCAGTGGGGCCAGGACACTAGAAGCCCTCCTGCTGTGCCTCCCCAAGCACCAAGAATACAGAGCATCACTGCCCCAGACATAAGAACATAAAAATATAAGAGAAGGGCCAGAACATAAAAATATAAGAGAAGCCATGTTGGATAAGGCCAATGGCCTATCCATTCCAACACTCTGTGTTACACAGTGGCCAAAAAACCTCAGGTGCCATCAGGAGGTCCACCAGCAGGGCCAGAACATAAGAACATAAGAGAAGCCATGTCGGATCAGGCCAGTGGCCCATCCAGTCCAACACTGTGTCACACAGTGGCCAAAAACCAGGTGCCATCAGGAGGTCCATCAATGGGGCCAGGACACTAGAAGCCCTCCCGTTGTTGCCCCCCCCCAGCACCAAGAATACAGAGCATCACTGCCCCAGACATAAGAACATATGAATATAAGAGAAGGGCTAGAACATAAGAACATAAGAGAAGCCATGTTGGATCAGGCCAATGACCCATCCAGTCCAACACTCTGTGTCACACAGTGGCCAAAAAACCCCAAGTGCCATCAGGAGGTCCACCAGCGGGGCCAGGACACTAGAAGCCCTCCCACTTTTGCCACTTATGAGTGATGTCATTGTGCTGCACACGCTATGTGAAAAATCCCTAGGGGTGTGGCCTAATATGCAAAGGAGTACCTGCTATCTATCTATCTATCCATCCATCCGTCCATCTGTCCATCCATCCATCCATCCATCCATCCATCCTTCTTCATAATAATTTTTTTAAAGGTTGTATGTTATCTTGTTAGAAAGCCTCATGGTGCAGAGTGGTAAAGCTGCAGTACTGCAGTCCGAGCCCTCTGCTCACGACCTGAGTTTGATCCTGGCGGAAGCTTTCAGCCTTTCATCCTTCCAAGATCGGTAAAAGGAGTACTCAGCTTGCTGGGGGGAAAGCGTAGACGACTGGGGAAGGCAAGACCAAACCACCCTGTAAAAAGTAGAGAAAGAAGTCCTTTTCTCCCTTTCTCACAATACAAGAACTCGTGGGCATTCAATGAAATTGCTGAGCAGACGGGTTAAAACGGATAAAAGGAAGTCCTTCTTCACCCAAAGGGTGATTAACATGTGGAATTCGCTGCCACAGGAGGTGGTGGCGGCTACAAGCATAGCCAGCTTTAAGAGGGGATTGGATAAAAATATGGAGCAGAGGTCCATCAGTGGCTATTAGCCACAGTGTGTGTGTGTGTGTGTGTATATATATATAAATTTTGCCACTGTGTGACACAGAGTGTTGGACTGGATGGGCCATTGGCCTGATCCAACAGGGCTTCTCTTATGTTCTTATGTTCTTAAGTCTGCTGTGAAAATGTCACGATGCGCTGTCACCCCAGAGTCGGAAACGACTGCTGCTTGCACAGGGGACTACCTTTACCTTTTAAAAATATTATCTTGTATTCCATTGTTCAATAAATAAAATCTTTTGTTCTGGATATGCCAGTTATCGGCTTCTTTTGATCTGTTAACATACGTCATTGAAAGGGGGGGGGGGTTAAAGCAGTCGGACAAACTGTTCTAAACCAAAGGAGAACTGGATTCTTTTCCCAAGATAAATCAATTCACAGTTTAGTCAGCGATAACACAAATTGTTACTAATTCCTAGTCGGGGATATTTACCGCAAATTTCAAATAACCAAACAAGATCACCTCGGAGAAAAGGTGGGGCACGCACCGCTGTATTTTTGACTGTATCTAAAATTTCTAGCCAGAAGTGTTTAATCCTGGGACAAAGCCAAAATACACATAAGAAGTATTTCCACAGCCCCGAGAGTTATCTTGAGAGTTATTATCATAAATTTAACCCAATCTTAAAGAGTCAAATACCGCTGATATTGATTTTTTGCAAGTTTTTTCTTCCATCAGAAGGCATTATCGAAGGAACTATTTTTTTTAAAGATGGTAATGATTTGAATTTATATATGTGTGTTTCTTTAATTGTTGGTAAGTTGCAGTAGGGAAAGGGGGGGGTGAAAGAAGGGGAACAAGTGACAGAGAGAGGGGGTGCGTTCACACTACACAAAATAACATCGACTGAGAAACTAGAAACGTCGACTGCGGGGTGACATGATAGAGGTTTTACAAGATTATGCATGGGATGGAGAAAGCAGAGAAAGAAGTCCTTTTCTCCCTTTCTCACAATACAAGAACTCGCGGGCATTCGATGAAATTGCTGAGCAGTCGGGTTAAAACGGATGAAAGGAAGTCCTTCTTCACCCAAAGGGTGATTAACATGTGGAATTCACTGCCACAGGAGGTGGCAGCGGCTACAAGCATAGCCAGCTTCAAGAGGGGATTGGATCAACATCTGGAGCAGAGGTCCATCAGTGGCTCATTGTTGGAACTGTCTGGGGCAGTGATGCTCTGTATTCTTGGTGCTTGGGGTAGGGGGGGAACAGTGGGAGGGCTTCTAGTGTCCTGGCCCCACTGATGGACTTCCTGATGGCACCTGTTGTTGTTGTTGGGGGGGGGGGTTGGCCACTGTGTGACACAGAGTGGAGCCTGCAGCAGACGTGGACTATTGCACCCTTCTTAAATCTTCGTTCGCGAAGCCAAGCCGAGAAGAGAAGAAGAAGAAGAAGAGAGGCACCAAATTTGCAGCACGATACCTCTCCTACAAAGACCCTTCAAGTTTCAAAAAGATTGGACCCGGGTGGGGGAGGTGTCCAATTTTACGAGCCCCAAAAGAAGGTGCCCCTATCCTTCATTATTCCAAATGGAGGGAAGGCATTTAACAGGTGTGCGGTCCCTTTAAATATGATGGCCAGAACTCCCTTTGGAGTTCAGTGCTGGTTGTCACACCCTTGCTCCTGGCTCCACCTCCAAAGTCCCCAGATATGTCTTGAATTGGATTTGGCAACCCTAATCTCCAGGTATTTCTGAAGTCAGGGCAACTCTAGGACAGATCATCAAATCTGACCATGCATCTGAAAGTATTTAAGCCAGTGGCTTAAATAAGTGGCTTGGATCAGCAGATAAACTTTAGTTTGATGCTCAGCCTGAAGGAGCAGTCTGGAGAAAGCTTAGACCAGTTCAAGGACTGTGTCATGAGCCCTGACGAGGAGGAGCTGGAAGGGTTAACACACCTGGAAGAGTTGCCAGCCAGTTCCTCAGCTGAACAAACAGCAGCTGGCCCATCAGTCACTCTCCAGGCACCAGTGTCAGCCCTTGAAGATCAATCTCCTCCAAGCTCTCCTTCTCCCATCTCAAGAGTTCGAAGCAGGCTCCGGAAAGAACTTTCAGAGCGAAGACATGAGGCACGCCGAGGCTTCAGATCTCTCAGCCCTGAGTTCTAGCAGAGTCACTACCACCCAGGGAGCAAGCTGATTGAGACTCGCATATAGCTCCCACCCAGGACCTGGTAACCTTGAGGAAGGAAGAAGAAGAAGAAGAAGAAGAAGAAGAAGAAGAAGAAGAAGAAGAAGAAGAAGAAGAAGAAGAAGAAGAAGAAGAAGATGATGATGATGATGATGATGATGATGATGATGATGATGATGATGATGATGATGATGATGATGATGATATTGGATTTATATCCCGCCCTCCACTCCGAAGAGTCTCAGAGCGGCTCACAATCTCCTTTATCACCCTCCCTCAAAAGAGACACCCTGTGAGGTGGGTGGGGCTGGAGAGGGCTCTCACAGCAGCTGCCCTTTCAAGGACAACCTCTGCCAGAGCTATGGGTGACCCAAGGCCATGCCAGCAGGTGCAAGTGGAGGAGTGGGGAATCAAACCCAGTTCTCCCAGATAAGAGTCCGCACACTTAACCACTACACCAAACTGGCTCTCCTAGTCTGTTCTGTGGCTTGCAACAAGTCTGTTCTCTGGCTTGCATCCACGCTCCTTCCTGATTCCTGATCATGACCTGCTTGATTTCCTTGACACCCTGACCTTTTGGCTTTTGGACATTGACTTCGGATTCCGGTTTGTGATTCTGCATTGGTGACTTGGCTCCTGACTGACTTCCTGGACTTTGACCTTGGACTGGCTTTGGACTCCTGCCTGCCTGCACCCAGAGAACATGACAGACTGCCACTCCCCAAAAGCTAAGGCGATCCTCCTGCTGACGCTGAAAAGAGGGAAACATCTTTGAAATTGGGATTGGGGCCTGCTCTGAAGAACTACCGAAACGGAGAGGTTCGAGGCCTTGCTCCTTGAAACTGTGGCAGCAAGAACTGGTCGGAACCTTTTCCCAGGTGCTCCATGCTGACAGGACAGGCCTTTCCGGGCAGGAAACCATCTAGGCTCAATGCCCATATCTGATCTTGGGACACCATTTTTATGGCACGTCCCATAGACATCTGCCTTTTCTTTTGCGCAACTCCACCTTCAGAAAGAATCTGCTCAGACACCGTAGAATCATAGAATGAGAGAACTGGAGAGGACCTCTTGTCAAGCATGGTGAATTTTCGATTTGTTATAATTGTCAGATCATAGAATTGTTACTAACCATGAATTAGATTCAGGCACATCAAAATAGCAAACCCCCTCCATTGCTTCTTTCGTTTTTACTAGCAAATGCAGGAATGTCCTCTTTGAAGATAAGACCTCCTGGGACTCATTCCCAGGCCCTGCGAGGCCTGGACCCAGGATGCGCCAACCGCAATAGAGATAAGGAAGTTAGAGTGTGAATTTCACACGTGAATATAGAAATGTGTATAGAACCTTTGATGTGCCATTTTAAAGCATGTACTCTGTTGTTACTAAGTATCAGTTCCAATACCTACCTGGGCTGAGCCACATGGATTATCAATAAACCATACTTTGTTTCAAAACCCAAGAACTGGTTATTTTGAAATCTCATGCTTGACACCTCCAGGGTCATCTAGTCCAACCCCCTGCACAAGGCAGGAAACTCACAAACCCCTCCCCCTAAATTCACAGGATCCTCATTGCTGTCAGATGGCCGTCTAGCTTCTGTTGAAAAACCTCCAAGGAAGGAGACCCCACCACCTTCCAAGGAGGAAGCCTATTCCACTGAGGAACCGCTCTAACGGTCAGGAAGTTCTTCCTAATGTTGAGCTGGAAACACTTTTGATTTAATTTCAACCCATTGCTTCTGGTCCAACCTTCCGGGGCCACAGAAAACAATTCCACACCATTCTCTATATCGGGGGTGGCCAACGGTAGCTCTCCAGATGTTTTTTGCCTACAACTCCCATCAGCCCCAGCCAGCATGGGACAGCCCTTCAAGTACTCTATAGGACAGCCCTTCAAGTACTTGAAGATGGTAAACCTATCACCTCTCAGCCGCCTCCTCTCCAGGCTAAACATCCCCAGCTCCTTCAAGCTTTCCTCATAGGACTTGGTCTCCAGACCCCTCACCATCTTCGTCGCCCTCCCCTGGACCCCTTCCAGTTTGTCTATATCCTTCTTAAAATGTAGTGCCCAAAACTGAACACAAGACTCCAGGCGAGGTCTTCCCAGAGCAGACTAAAGCGATACCATCACATCACGTGATCTGGACACTAGACTTCTGTCGATACAGCCCAAAATTGTTGGTTTAAACCCTGGATTAAACGCTGGATTAAAATCACTGCTGGATTATACCCTGTGGAGGGCCCTAGGCAGTTGAAATCTTGGGGGCCTCTACCAAATTATTTCAGAGTCAGAGCACCCACCCTGCCACCCACGGCCCCTGCTGCAGCCTGCAAGAACCTTCTCAAAAGCCCCTTTTACTAAACTGCGGGGGAAGAAGAAGATATTGGATTTATATCCCGCCCTCCACTCCGAAGAGTCTCAGAGCGGCTCACAATCTCCTTTCCCTTCCTCCCCCACAACAGACACCCTGTGAGGTGGGTGGGGCTGAGAGCTCTCCCAGAAGCTGCCCTTTCAAGGACAGCTCTGCGAGAGCTATGGCTAACCCAAAGCCATTCCAGCGGGTGCAAGTGGAGGAGTGGGGAATCAAACCGGGTTCTCCCAGATAAGAGAGCTCTGGCTGACCCAAGGCCATTCCAGCAGCTGCAAGTGGAGGAGTGGGGAATCAAACCCGGTTCTCCCAGATAAGAGAGCTCTGGCTGACCCAAGGCCATTCCAGCAGCTGCAAATGGAGGAATCAAACCCAGTTCTCCCAGATAAGAGAGCTATGGCTGACCCAAGGCCATTCCAGCAGCTGCAAGTGGAGGAGGGGGAAATCAAAGCCGGTTCTCCCAGATAAGAGAGCTCTGGCTGACCCAAGGCCATTCCAGCAGCTGCAAGTGGAGGAGTGGGGAATCAAACCGGGTTCTCCCAGATAAGAGAGCTCTGGCTGACCCAAGCCCATTCCAGCAGCTGCAAGTGGAGAAGTGGGGAATCAAACCTGGTTCTCCCAGATAAGAGAACTCTGGCTGACCCAAGGCCATTCCAGCAGCTGCAGGTGGAGGACTGGGGAATCAAACCCGGTTCTCCCAGATAAGAGTCTGCACACTTCACCACTACACCAAACTGGGAAAGGCAGAGAGAGGCAAACTTAGCAACTGCATCAGGCCCATTGGGCAAAGAGTGTCTCAGTTGCTGGCTGCGTGTGCAGACTGGGAGGGCTGCAAGCAGGGGGGAAACCGGGGCGGGGGGGAGTTGGGCTGGGTCCGTAAAGGCACGGGGCCCATATGCCAGTGCCTACTTGGCCTAATTGTTAATCCAGCCCTGTCAGCCAGACGCGGTGTGGGCTCATGTCCAGGAAGAACAGGGCACCAAACATCACGGCGCCTTCCGATACTTTTTTCTGGCACCTGCCAGGTGTTTTTAGAAAGTGGCTCAGGCCAGGTCGGGCTTCTGCTCTTTGCATGCAAAGTGCAAGAGCGACACAATGGCATCACCCAGAAGTGATGTCGTTGTGCTGGCGATGTCGCGCGTGGCCGCTCTAGGCGTTTCCGGGAAAACTCTATAGTTTTCCCAGACGCTCTAGCCATTTCAAAGGGGGAAACTCCATGGTACCTATTGTACCATAGAGTTTTCCCTTCCGAATGGCTAGTGCTTCTGGGGAAACCATAGCATTTTCGCGGATATGCCTAGAGCAGCTGCCATGCAACATCACCAGTGCGGTGACGTCACTTCTGGGTGATGTCATTGCACCGGCGACAGAGGGGGAGGTTCCCCCAGCCAGTCCAATGGGGGCGTGGAAGGCCCTACTTCTGACTGACTGTCGGAGATCTGATTGGCTAGGCAACATAAGAAAACTCACTGTGGCGGCCATGTTGTGGCTGGCTCCGCCTCCTGTGGGAACCATTTTGAGACTAGGGTTGCCAAGTCCTCTTCATCCCCCGGCAGGGGACATGCGATGCACATGCGACGAAGTGATGTCACCCGGAAGTGACGTCATCAAAATGGCAGCGCCCTATGCGGGGCCACTCTAGGCGTTTCCGGGAAGACTCTATGGTTTCCCCAGACACTCTAGCTGTTTTGGGAGATTAAAACTCTATGGGTCCCATAGAGTTTTACCTCCCAAACAGAGCGTCCGGGAAAACCATAGAGTTTCCCTGGAAACGCCTAGAGCGGACCCACATGGGGGCCTCCATTTTGATGACATCACTTCCGGGTGATGTCATCACGCCAACGACGCAGGGGGAAGGTTCCACATTGGGCGGGCAGGTTGAGAACCTTCCGGCCGGGAGATTCCCCGCCCGAACTGGGGGCTTAGCAGCCCGATTTGGGGCAGAATTCCAAATGGGCCTGCAGGCTCGAAAAGGCTGGAGACTTTCGTGCCAGAACAAAAAATGATGTCTTAGCTTCAACCGTTCATCCTGGCCGGTGCTCTCGTGAGTCAGAGAGCTTGCTTCATCAGACATGCCACAGCGTAAATGTAGTCTGCTGGCAGTTTTATATTTGGTCCTTCCTCCACTGTTAATTAATTCTTTTATTCATGTTCTTTATAATGTGTTATTACTGCTATTAAATTTATTAGCAATATAGTTCATAACTACTGGTAATAAATCAACAGAGGTATTTTTTTTAAAGAGAGGCTGGTTTAAAATGATAGCCCATAAAAAGGGTCATCATAAGAACATAAGCGAAGCCATGTTGGATCAGGCCAATGGCCCATACAGTCCAACACTCTGTGTCACATAAGAACAGAAGAGAAGCCCTGTTGGATCAGGCCAGTGGCCCCTCCAGTCCAACATTCTGTGTCACATAAGAACATAAGAGCAGCCATGTTGGATCAGGCCAATGGCCCATCCAGTCCAACACTCTGTGTCACATAAGAGAAGCCATGTTGGATCAGGCCAGTGGCCCATCCATTCCAACACTCTGTGTCACATAAGATCAGAGAAGCCCTGTTGGATCAGGCCTGTGGCCCCTCCAGTCCAACACTCTGTGTCACATAAGAACATAAGAGAAGCCCTGTTGGATCAGGCCAGTGGCCCCTCCAGTCCAACACTCTGTGTCACACATAAGAACATAAGAGAAGCCCTGTTGGATCAGGCCAGTGGCCCATCCAGTCCAACACTCTGTGTCACACATAAGAACATAAGAGAAGCCATGTTCGATCAGGCCAGTGGCCCATCCAGTCCAACACTCTGTGTCACACATAAGAACATAAGAGAAGCCATGTTCGATCAGGCCAGTGGCCCATCCAGTCCAACACTCTTTGTCACACATAAGAACATAAGAGAAGCCATGTTCGATCAGGCCAATGGCCCATCCAGTCCAACACTCTGTGTCACACAGTGGGTGAAAAACCCTGGGGCCATCAGGAGGTCCATCACTGGGGCCAGGACACCAGAAGCCCTCCCACTGTTGGCCACCCCCAATCACCAAGAATGCAGAGCATCACTGCCCCAGACAGAGAGCTCCAAAAATACGCTGTAGCTAATAGCCACTGATGAACCTCTGCTCCATATTTTTATCCAATCCCCTCTTGAAGCTGGCTATGCTTGTAGCCACCACCACCTCCTGTGGCAGTGAATTCCACATGTTAATCACCCTTTGGGTGAAGACAGACTTCCTTTTATCCGTTCTAAACCAACTGCTCAGCAATTCCATTGAATGCCCACGAGTTCTCGTATTGTGGGAAAGGGAGAAAAGGACTTCTTTCTCTACCTTCTCTATCCCGTGCATAATCTTATAACCCTCTATCCCAGGGGTGTCAAACATGCGGCCCAGGGGCCAAATCAGGTTCCCGGGGGGCTCCTATCAAGTTCCCAAGCAACTGGCTGTCATCTGCTTCCTTCTCCCTCTATCTTGCTTCCTTCTGCATCATAGCTCGCTTTGCCAGGCTTGCTCAATCGCACAGAGCAAAACCCCAATTTTCTCCATTGGCTGAGGCTCCTCCCTTGGGCAGGAAGGGGTGGGAAGGCAGAGTTTGCTTTGCCAGGCTCTCTCAATTGCACAGCAGAGCTACAGAGCCAAGCCTGTCTTCCTTCTATTGGCTGAGGCTCTTCCCCCTCCAGATCTCCTGGGGAAGGAAGGAAAGAGCCAGAGCTTCCTTTGCCCGGTTCCCTGGATCCCATGGGAGAGCTACAAAGAAAGCACCTTTAAGATCATCAAGTGCTAATGTTTTAAGCATGTTTTAAGGAGTTGTTTTTTTAAAAAAAAAATCTTTAATTGTGTTTGTCTGTGTTCTTTATAAAGTTTATACTTCTGCTACCTAATCTTGAATAGGTACACATGTGTCCTGGCCCATCATGGCCCCGCCCAACAAAGTCTCATTTATGTCAGATCCGGCCCTCATAACAAATGAGTTTGACACCCCTGCTGTATCCTGTCACCTCCTCAGTCAACGTTTCTCCAAGCTAAAGAGCCCCAAGCGTTTCAATCTTTCTTCATAGGGAAAGTGTTCCAGCCCTTTAATCATTCTAGTTGCCCTTTTCTAGACTTTCTCCAATGCTATAATATCCTTTTTGAGGTGCGGCGACCAGAACTGCACACAGTGCTCCAAATGAGACCGCACCATCGATTTATACAGGGGCATTATGATACTGGCTGATTTGTTTTCAGTTCCCTTCCTAATAATTCCCAGCATGGCGTTGGCCTTTTTTATTGCAACCGCACACTGTCTTGACATTTTCAGTGAGTTCTCTACCACGACCCCAAGATCTCTCTCTTGGTCAGTCTCTGCCAGTTCACCCCCCATCAACTTGTATTTGTAGCTGGGATTCTTGGCCCCAATGTGCATTACTTTGCACTTGGCCATGTTGAACTTCTCTCCCTTCTCCATCCCGTGCATAATCTTGGAAACCTCTCTCCTGTCACCCCGCAGTCGACGTTTCTCCAAGCTAAAGAGCCCCAAAGCGTTTTAACCTTTCTTCATAGGGAAAGTGCTCCAGCCCTTTAATCATTCTAGTTGCCCTTTTCTGCACTTTTCCCAGCGCTATAAAGATATATCTTTTTGGAGGTGTGGTTATCGTTTAATTCAGAGCAGGCCAATTCCCAGCGGTTGACAAGGAAGCAAAATAATTATCACATATGAAGGGTAAGCAGATACAGTTGGAAATTACAGCGCTGAAGTTACAGAGCTCGTAAAAATTGACATTTGCATGAGATGTGCAAGCTCCTATAGGGAGAGAAGAATTAAGCCTGAGGCTCTGTCCTGGATTGCGCAGAAGCTAAGCACAGTCAGCCAACTTGAATGGGAGACCACCAAGGAAGCTCTGGGTTGCTACGCAGAAGCAGGCAACGGGAAATTACCTCAGAACATCCCTCACTTTGACCTGGATGATCCAGGCAGGCCGAATCTCATCAGATCTCAGAAGCTGAGCAGAGTCAACCCTGGTCAGTTCTTGGGTGGGAGACCACCAAAGAAGTCTAGGGTTGTTACGAAGAGGGAGACAAGAGCAAACCACCACTCCTAACATAAGAACATAAGAGAAGCCATGTTGGATCAGGCCAGTGGCCCATCCAGCCCAACACTCTGTGTCACATAAGAACATAAGAGAAGCCATGTTGGATCAGGCCAGTGGCCCCTCCAGTCCAACCCTCTGTGTCTCATAAGAACATAAGAGAAGCCCTGTTGGATCATCCAGTCCAGCACTCTGTGTCATAAGAGAAGCCATGTTGGATCAGGCCAACGGCCCATCCAGTCCAACACTCTGTGTCACATAAGAACATAAGAGAAGCCATGTTGCTTCAGGCCAATGGCCCCTCCAGTCCAACACTCTGTGTCACATAAGAACATAAGAGAAGCCATGTTGGATCAGGCCAATGACCTCTCCAGTCCAACACTGTGTGTCACATAAGAACATAAGAGAAGCCATGTTGGATCAGGCCAATGAGCCATCCAGTCCAACACTCTGTGTCACACAGTGGCCAATATATGTGTGTGTGTGTGTATACACACAGACACACACATATATATGTACTGTGGCTAATAGCCACTGATGGAGCTCTGCTCCATATTTTTCTCCAATCCCCTCTTAAAGCTGGCTGTGCTTGTAGCTGCCACGACCTCCTGTGGCAGTGAATTCCACATGTTAATCACACGTTGGGTGAAGAAATTCAACACCCTTGAGAATGCTCTAATCAAGCAGATAACAATAGGCATGGTACAAGCATTCTTTTCAACAGCTCTCCTACCTTCTGACTAGAATAAAAGAACTTGGAGATCTCCATTTCTACTTGTGTTTAATAAAGGGCACTTAGATTCTTGAAAGGGAAAGGAAAGGAAAGGTCCCCTGTGCAAGCACCAGTTGTTTCCGACTCTGGGGTGACGTTGCTTTCACAATGTTTTCACGGCAGACTTTTTTACGGGATGGTTTCCCATTGCCTTCCCCAGTCATCTACACAAGGGGTGGCCAACGGTAGCTCTCCAGATGTTTTTTGCCTACAACTCCCATCAGCCCCAGCCAGCATGGCCAATGGCTGGGGCTGATGGGAGTTGTAGGCAAAAAACATCTGGAGAGCTACCGTTGGCCACCCCTGATCTACACTTCCCCCCCAGCAAGCTGGGTCCTCATTTGACCGACCTCAGAAGGATGGAAGGCTGAGTCAACCTCAAGCCGGCTACCTGAAAACCCAGCTTCCGCCGGGGATCGAACTCAGGTTGTGAGCAGAGCTTAGGATTGCAGTACTGCAGCTTTAACACTCTGCGCCACGGGGCTCTCTAGAGACCCTTGAAAGATTGCGTTAAAAAAATTGGTCTCAACGCACCACCAGGTGGCGATCTAGATTAACGTTTACATATGTGCTCCTGGAATTTTGGGGAGTATCATAAACTGGTTTTATTTTATGGCGGAACAAAGTTCGAGTCTAGTCGCACTTTTAAGACCAACAGAACTTAGGGTTGCCAATCCCCAGGTGAAATAAGCTACTGAAGTCTGAAACTGACATGCTTACATGGGATGGAATGGTTGTTATAATTTATGTTTGTTTATCATTTACTGTGATAATAATGATATATATGTAACACTGACATATAAAACTTATTCTTCAGGCTGTTTCACCTTCAAGAGAGTTTTGGAACTAGGTTTAATTTGTCTTAGCTGTAGTCTGTGCGAAAAGGATCTAGGGGTCTTACTGGATCATACGCTGAACATGAGTCAACAGTGCGATGCGGTGGCTAAAAAGGCAAATGCAATTTTGGACTGTATCGACGGAGGTCTAGTGTCCAGATCACGTGATGTGATGATATCGCTAGACTCTGCTCTGGTAAGACTCCACCTGGAGTCTTGTGGTCAGTTTTGGGCACCACATTTTAAGACGGATCTAGACAAGCTAGAACGGGTCCAGAGGAGGGCGACAAAGAAGGTGAGGGGTCTGGAGACCAAGTCCTATGAGGAAAGGTTGAAGGAGCTGGGGATGTTTAGCCTGGAGAGGAGGCGGCTGAGAGGTGATGGGATCACCATCTTCAAGTACTTGAAGGGCTGTCTTATAGAGGATGGTGTGGAATTGTTTTCTGTGGCCCCAGAAGGTAGGAAAAAAACGGGGGGGGGGGGGTTTCCAAATTTTTCTGGTTTTTTTCCGGGCCTTCACATTTTACTTAAACTTCGTTCTACTGCTTCAGAACAGGTGTATCTCATTCTTGGAATGGCTTATACTGTAACCTAACTAACCAGGGGTGGACACTTTCAACGTTGAGGTGGAAGGCGATTCACAGCAGCGCCTTGTAGAGTTGTGCATAGATTGTAGGAAGCCCAGATGCGCGATTAATCCAGTCTGAATTTCAAAATATGATTTGTATCATGCCCAGTCTGGTAGAGATATAATTGTATATGCTTTTTAGAGCAACGAAAAGGATGGTTTTTATTTGGTAACATATGGTAACAAATTATATTTCTTGCATCATTTAATAACTTCTTTTATCTATCCCATATATTACTTTCTACACACCCCTCCCCTCGTTACTTGACCCCTGCCGGTGTTATTTACTTAAAGCACTAATGTTTAAAGGTACCTTTAACTAATAAAAACAAATATTAATATTCTTCTTTTTTCTAAGACTTAATCGTTATCAAAAATTGTCCAATGTCCTTTTATTTCCCACTCTTTTTCTACATATCTTCTGAACTTTTTCCACTCCATTTTAAAAACTTCTAAATCATAGTCTCTTACAATTCTTGTTAATTTGTCCATTTCACTCCATGTCATAACTTTTACAATCCAATCCTGTTTCTCTGGAATTTTTTCTTGCTTCCACAACTGCGCATATTATGTCCTAGCAGCTGAAAGCAAGTACCAAATTATAGTTCTATCTTCTTTTGGAAATTTTTCCATTTGTAATCCCAACAGAAAAGTCTCTGCAACTTTCTTAAATTAGTATCCCAAGATCCTAGAAATTTCTTGTTGAATCATCTGCCAATACTTTTTTGCTCTTTCACAAGTCCACCACATATGGTAGAAAGAACTTCATGTTTTTTACATTTCCAACATCTGTCTGGCATCTTATTATTCACCTTTGCCAATTTCTTAGGAGCCATATACCATCTATACATCATTTTAAAACAGTTCTCTTTAATACTATGACACGTCGAAAGCTTCATAGAATTCTTCCACAAATATTCCCAAGTTTCCATCTGTATTTCTTTATTTACATTAATTGCCCACTTAATCATTTGAGATTTCACTACTTCATCTTCCGTAGACCATTTTAAAAGTAATTTATATAATTTTGAAATTAATTTTTTGTTGTCTCCAAGCAGAACTTTTTCCATTTCTGTTTGCTCTTTTCTTATTCCTTCAGTTTTAATGTCATTCTCCACCAAGCTCTTTATTTGTTGCATTTGAAACCCATCATATTTATTATTCAGCTCTTCAGCAGTTTTCAATTCTGTTTTGCCACTTTGTATTTTTAATAGTTGATTATATGACAATCACTTTTCTTCACCCGTCTCAGCTGTTATTTTTATCACTTCGGCTGGCACTATCCATAACGGTTTTCTCTCATCTCCATATTTCTTATATTTCATCCATGTATTTAGCAAGCTGTTTCTTATATAATGGTGAGAGAAAAAGTCGTCTATCTTTTTTCCCCATAATACATATAAACATGCCAGCCAAATTTATTTCCATGACCTTCCAACGCTAAGAGTTTTTTGTTTAACAACGTTATCCATACTAAGCAAACTGCTTCATGATATAATTTTAAGTCTGGTAATTGAAATCCGCCTCTCTCTTTTGCATCCGTTAAAATTTTCATTTTAATTCTTGGTTTCTTCCCTGCCCACACAAACTCTGAAATTTTTCTTTGCCATCTATTAAATTGTTTACTGTCTTTCACAATCGGAATAGTTTGAAACAAATACATTATTCTTGGTAGAATATTCATTTTAATTGTGGCTATTCTACCCAACAGTGACAAATTAAGTTTATTACACTTTAACATATCTTCATCCATTTTACGCCATAGCTTCTCATAATTATTTTTGAACAAATCAATATTCTTCATTGTTATCTCCACACCCAAATATTTTACCTTGGAGGTAACTTCACAGCCCGTTAGTCTCTGCAATTCTTGTTGCTTATTTATTTGCATATTTTTACATAGAAGTTTTGATTTTTCTTTATTAATACAAAGTCCCGCCAACTCCCCATATTCTTGTATTTTGGCTAACAACAAAGGTGTGACTTGTATGGGGTTTTCATTTATAAACATTATATCATCTGCAAATGCTCTGTATTTGTAAGTAAATCTTTTTACTTTTAATCCTTCTATTTCTTTATCTTCTTGAATTTGCATCAGTAATATTTCAAGAGTCATTATAAACAACAGTGGGGAAAGTGGACAACCTTGTCTTGTACCTTTACTAATTATCATGTCTTCTGTAAGATCAGCATTTATACATAGCATTGCACGTTGTTCAGTATATATTGCTTTTATCATTCTTATAAAGCTTTCTCCCAGCTTCATTTTCTCCATTACTGCAAACATAAAATCCCAATTTAAATTGTCAAATGCTTTCTCTGCGTCCGCAAAGAATAATGCTACTTCCTTTTCTGGATGTCTTTCATAATATTCTACAATATTTACAACAGTTCTGATATTGTCTCTTATTTGCCTTTTGGAAGAAACCCCGCTTGATCTTCCTTTATAAAATTTATCAAATATTGTTTAAACCGTTCTGCCAAGATTCTTATATATATTTTATAGTCATTATTTAATAATGAAATGGGTCTATAATTTTTTACGTTCGTAACATCTCTATCTTCCTTTGGAATCAACGAAATAACAGCTTCCTTCCATGTATTTGGTATTTCCCCTTTTCTTCTTATATTCATCAATTTCTGAAGTTTTGGGATTAAAGTTACTTGTGCGTCTTGACTCCTTCCTGGCAACTAACTCCCACCCTACCTTCTCTCTACCGATGTGTAATGGTTGGCAAAGTCTGTTCCAAAGTATCTGCATGTGTATGATCTGGGGTCATGTCATAGAAAAAGAGGTGCTGGGGCTCATTTGCTTAACTCCTTTGCATCTGCCGCACACCCCTGACATAAATTACATCAGCTCAGCATCTACCTTAAAAGGCTTCTTGAATTAGAATTGTCTTAACAAAACCTTACTCCCCTCATACTCTTGAAATTACTTTCTCCTACGTGGCCACAGTGGCATGAGGAAGATTTCCATCTGCCTACTTGATATGCTTTGGTTATTTCTCCATTTTTTGTGGGGAAAAATATTAGAAAGTTTGTCAAATCTTAGAATTCAGCAAAATTCTCACAGGGGGCTTGAACAAGGGAGCCCAGAAGCTGCCGGTTTAGAGCATGCGTTGATCCATGTTTGAAACAAAGTTACTGTGGCTCCGAAAAATGGTGAGATAAGAGGCTGATGAAGAACTGGACAAGCGAAACCGTGAGGATTCCTTTCTATACGGTGCCTTATTCTCTCCATGACGAAGTCATGAGTGGAACTACGAAGGACTCCACCCTACAGCACTTAGGTATGGACTATATTAAGGCTGTGTTCTATGTAGAAATTTCATAGTGCACGAGTTGGGGGAGTACATATACCTTACTGTTCCTTTGTATTATTATTTGTCATTATTTTGTCTTATATTTGCACTAAATCAAATGCATGCACATACATTGAACGTGCAAATATCTTTATTGCTGACTGGTGCTTTTTGTATATTTTCCATTTGTACATCGGTATCAGTTACACAGGGAAAGAGCCCCGTGACGCAGAGTGGTAAAGCTGCAGTACTGCAGTCCTAAGCTCTGCTCACAACCTGAGTTCAGTCCCGGGTGAAGCTGGGTTGAACATATGAACATATGAAGCTGCCTTATACTGAATCAGACCCTTGGTCCATCAAAGTCAGTATTGTCTTCTCAGACTGGCAGCGGCTCTCCAGGGTCCCAAGCTGAGGATTTTCATGTCTACTTGCCTGGACCCTTTTTGGAGTTGCCAGGGATTGAACCTGGGACCTTCTGCTTACCAAGCAGATGCTCTACCACTGAGCCACCGTCCCTCCCCTCCTGTCCTTTCATGGACAACTCCTACGAAAGCTACTGCTGACTGAAGGCCATTCCAGCAGCTGCAAATGGAGAAGTGGGGAATCAAGCCCGGTTCTCCCAGACGAAAGTCCACTCGCTTAACCACTACACAAAAGGCTGAGGCCCCTCCTCCTCCCCCAAACCCCGGCCTCTCCTGGCTCCACCCCCCAAAGTCTTCAGGTATTTTCCAACACAGACCTGATGACCCTTGTAATATCCACTTGCAAACAATCCTGGTGGGAAAGCACCCGAGGAGAGTCCAAAGGCCCACCGTAAATCTGAAGTCCTCCTGACAGGTCAAAGGAGCAGAAGGTCCTGTTAATGAAAGGCAGTAAATCATCAAAGGACAGGAACCTGTTTCAAAACGAGACCTTTCTCCCATCCAGTTCCCAAAACACACACAAGCAGGGACCTCTTTCAAAATAATAATACAACGATCTAGGAAAAAACGGGGTGCCACCAGGAGGTCCACCAGTGGGGCCAGGACACTAGAAGCCCTCCCACTGTGCCTCCACCCCAAGCACCAAGAAGACAGAGCATCACTGCCCCAGACATAAGAACATAAGCCATGTTGGATCAGGCTAATGGCCCATCCAGTCCAACGCTCTGTGTCATACAGTGGCCAAAAAGCCCAGGTGCCATTAGGAGGTCCATCAGTGGGGCCAGGACACTAGAAGCCCTCCCACTGTGCCTCCACCCCAAGCACCAAGAAGACAGAGCATCACAGTGAGCTCCCCTTCCTTGGCACTCTTGAAGCAGTGGCAAGCCCTTGTCAGGGATGCTCTCAGCTCATCCTGCATTGAGCAGGGGGTTGGACTAGATGGCCTCTAGGGCCCCTCCCAACTCTGGGATTCTAGGATTTTAGGCAAGTCCTTAACCTACCTTGCAGGGTTGTCGTGAGCAGGCGTGGAATTCCAGCAGGAGCTCCTTTGCCTATTAGGCCATACCCCCTTGATGTAGTCAATCCTCCTGGGGCTTGCAAGAAAGAGCCTTGTAAGCTCTTGGAGGATTGGCTACATCAGGGGTGTGTGGCCTAATATGCAAAGGAACCCCTGCTAGAATTCTATCTCTGGACCCTGTACTAAGAGCCCTGTAAGCTCTTGGGGGATTGGCTACATCAGAGGTTTGTGGCCTAATATGCAAAGGAGCTCCTGCTAGAATTCTATCTCTGGACCCTGTACTAAGAGCCCTGTAAGCTCTTGGGGGATTGGCTACATCAGAGGTTTGTGGCCTAATATGCAAAGGAGCTCCTGCTAGAATTCTATCTCTGGACCCTGTACTAAGAGCCCTGTAAGCTCTTGGGGGATTGGCTACATCAGGGGTGTGTGGCCTAATATGCAAAGGAGCTCCTGCTAGAATTCTATCTCTGGACCCTGTACTAAGAGCCCTGTAAACTCTTGGGGGATTGGCTACATCAGGGGTGTGTGGCCTAATATGCAAAGGAGCTCCTGCTGGAATTCCACCCCTGGTTGTGAGGCTAAAACGTTGCCTTTGTGTACGTTTGGGAAAGGGAACTGCACGGCTCAGCCAAAACTTCCTGGAGAAAGAATAGGATGCAAATCGAACAAATAATCCAACGCGCAGGTTCGGCCTGACACGGATTTGCCCTCCGATTCCACAGAGCAGATAAACAAATGCAGAGGGACCATGGAAGCCAAAGGTCTGGGAGTCGAACTTGGTGATTCATTTACTTAGCGCATTCTTACCTTGTCTCTCCAGGAACCTGCCAGACGGCAGCTGATCTAAAAAAAACAGGAAGAACAAAACTTTAAAAATGTATTAATGAAAACCCGTTTTAAATATATAGACCAGGGTTGGCCAAACTGTGGTTCAGGAGCCTTATGTGGCTCTTTCACATATATCCTGTGGCACTTGAAGTCTTGAAGCTGGCTGGCTTGGAGAAGACATTTGTCTCTTTAAATCACTTCTCCAAGTGTCCAGATCACGTGATGTGATGGTATCGCTTTACTCTGCTCTGGTAAGACCTCACCTGGAGTATCGTGTTCAGTTTTGGGCACCACAATTTAAGAAGGATCTAGATAAGCTGGAACGGGTCCAGGGGAGGGCGACGAAGATGGTGTGGGGTTTGGAGACCAAGTCCTATGAGGAAAGGTTGATGGAGCTGGGGATGTCTAGCCTGAAGAGGAGGCGGCTGAGAGGTGATAGGATCACCATCTTCAAGTCCTTGAAGGGCTGTCCTAGAGAGGAGAGTGTGGAATTGTTTTCTGTGGTCCCGAAAGGTAGGACCAGAACCAACAGGTTGAAATTAAATCAGAAGATTTTCCAGCTCAACATTATGAAGAACTTCCTGACAGTTAGAGCGATTCCTCAGTGGAACAGGCTTCCTCCTTGGGAGGTGGTGGGCTCTCCTTCCTTGGAGGTTTTCCAGCAGAGGCTAGATGGCCATCTGACAGCAATGCAGATCCTGTGAATTTAGGGGGAGGTGTTTGTGAGTTTCCTGCATTGTGCAGAGGGTTGGACCGTAGAGGTCCCTTCCAACTCTATGATTCTATGATTCTAAGCCAAGTCAGCTAGCGGCTTGGAGAATGCATTTAAAGTTGACTTCTTTCCATATCTCCCTCCTTCCCCCTCCTCCGATCTACATTCCTTCCTTCCTTCTAACATCTGACGTTCACGTCTTGTGGCTCTCAAACGTCTGAGGTTTATTCTGTGTGTTATTTCTGTTAAGCATGTTTGGCCACCCCAATATAGACCATAACACCATATCACTGACAGCTTAAAAGTCAATTTGGTATAGTGATTAAGCATGGTGGACTCTAATCCAGAGAACTGGGTTTGATTCCCCCCTCCTGCACATGTAGGGTGGCCATAATGTCTGAAGGCCAGCCAGGGACACCTGAGGGGGGGGGGAAGGTAGGGGTGCGCGCGCGCCGCCGGAGACAGGAAGTGACGTCACTTCCGGCGACGGCACTTCCGGTGATGTCATGCCACCGCCGGAAACAGGAAGTGACATCACTTCCTGTGACGGCATTCCCCCCCCGCGCCACCTGCCGGAAGCAGGAAGTGACATCACTTCCTGTGACATCATTTCCCCCAAATGCCACTGCCGGAAACAGGAAGTGACTTCACAGCACTTCCTGTGACGTCCCCAAAAATCCCCCAAATATCACCGCCGGAAACAATTTTGTTCTCAAATCCTGTATATACTTCATCAGTATATGGGATAAGGCACTTTCTCAACTGTGCTGCATAATGCAGCCTATTTATTTTGTACTGTTTGCTCTGTTGGCTCTATCTGCGCCACCTTCATCACTTTCGGGGTGTGGATCCCCCAGTGGGGTGGGCTCCCGACTCCCTCCGCCGGCTGTTTCTGATAGCCCTGCGCCTCCTCTTTCATTTGATATGTGTCCCGTGCGGGTGCCACCCTCCCCCCGGGAGATGCCGCAAAATGAGCCCCCTTGAGGCTTATGGCGGCAGGGCTCGGGGGAAGCGAGCTAGACTGCTGTTCTTTTGAGGGGTTATAGAGTGTTTCGAGCCCGTCCCTGTGGCATCGGTCCCATCATTGTGGGACCCAGGGGGCCGGCGCAGCTGCCCGCCGAAGCAGCCTGTCACTAATAACACAGGTCGAGATGCAGGACAGGAACCCGGAAGTGACCGACAGGCTGCTTCAGCGGGCCGCTGCGCCGGCCCCCTGGGCCCTACAACAATGGGACCGATGCCACAGGGACGGGCTCGAAACACTCTATAACCCCTCAAAAGAACAGGGGGCCGAAGGAAGGAAGCCGCCAGCCGCCCCCCCCCCCGCTTTCGGCCCCCTCCCTCCCTGCCTGCCCTGCTTACCTTCTTCCAGGGCGGGTGGCGGCCTCCCCTCTGGGCGTGCGAGCTGGCCAGGAGGCGCAGCAGCGGCTGGTGCTGCTGGCGGGGCTGGCGGCGGCTGCGGAGGCCGGGAAGGCGGCGGAGAGGCCGGCGCTGGTCTCTGGAGGCCTCCAGGGACCAGCGCCGGCCTCTCCGCTGCCGGCGCTGGCTTCTGGAGGCCTCCAGGGACCAGCGCTGGCCTCTCCGCTGCCGGCGCTGGCCTCTGGAGGCCTCCAGGGACCAGCACTGGCCTCTCCGCGCTGCCTCCGCTGGTCTCTGGAGGCCTCCAGGGACCAGCGCCGGCCTCTCCGCCGCTTCCCCGGCCTCCGCCACCGCCGCCGGGCCCCACGCGCGGGCGGGGAAGGCGGCGAGTGAGGGAGGGAGCGTCCCCGCGCATGCGCAGAGCCCGCCGCAATCGCCCTGCGCACGCGCAGGGACGCTCCCTCCCTCACTCGCCGCCTTCCCCGCCCGCGCGTGCGGCCCACCAGCTCTCTGGCTGGCTAAACCGGAACCTCTAATGGTCCCGGTATAGCCAGCCCGGGAGCCGGGAATTGGGGGCCAGAACCGGGACTTTCCCGGGAGACCAGGACGGTCTGGACACCCTATGCACATGCAGTCCGCTGGTGTGACCTCGAGCCAGTCACCATCCTCTCAGAGCCGTTTTCTCAAGAGCAGTTCTCTGCGCTTTCGCAGCCCCACCGACCTCCCAGGGTGTGTTTAGTGGAGAGAAGGGAAGGAGGTTGTAGACCACTCCTCCTCCTTCAACAGTCTCCAGACTGAAATAGTATTTTTTTTAAAACTTCATAATTCAAAGCCGGGGTGAACAGAAATGTTTTAGCCTTGTACCTAAAAGAAAGCTATATAGATTCGAGGCAAACCTCAGGGAGGGCATTCTGCAAACAAGGTGCCTCAGTAAAAAAGGCCCTGTCTCCAGTTTTTGCCCACCTAGCCTCTGAAGGCTGAGGCGCAGAGAGCAGAACTTGTGAGAAAGGCATCCAGGGCCTCTCCCCAAAAGACCCTCACAGTTTCAAAAAGATTGGGCCAGGGGGTCCAATTCTATGAGTCCCCAGGGAAGGTGCCCCTCTCCTTCATTATTAAATGCGATGGCCAGAACTCTCTTTAGAGTCACAACTTTGCTCCTGGCTCCACCCCCAAAGTCTCCAGAAATTTGTTGAATTGGACTTGGCGACCCTACTAGTGAGGCAGATCTTCAGCCAGAGATCCCCGACACGGTTGAGCCCATGGGCCCGTCTGGAATTCCAACACAGCACGGTAAATGCAGTCAAATAATCACTGTTACAAAATGCAGGAGGCGGAGCCAGCCGCAAAATGGCTGCCGCGGCTTCCCTTCGGCCACAGGGCGGAGATCTTTGTACTTTGGTGGCAGCTGCTGCTAAAGCAACATTTTTTTTAAAAAAAATAGGTGCAGGCTATGACATCTCCCATGGCCAATCAGAAGCCTTGGTGGGCAAAAGCCCCACCTGTGCCCGCCCACTTTCTGAAAACATTTTGTGGGCACCAGGAAAGGCGCCGGAAAGCACCACGGCGGTGCCCGTGGGCATCGCGTTGGGGGCCCGTCATAAACGGATAATGTTCAGCAGGGCTTTTTGTCAAGCATCGATATTTCGAAATAATCAAGCTTTTGTTTTAAATCAAAGACTTGTTTTATTGAAACTCAATGACTTGCTCCAAGGACCGATACCTTGGAAGGGATACAGGTCACACTGCTGCATAGTATCGTCAAGGTTACTTCAAAGACAGGGTTACGGATAACTTCAAAAGAATAACGCAAAGATGCAAATTGCATTGAAGGTTCAAAGGCTAGTTGCTAATGTCTCTTTGGCGACGAAGGAATGCTAACATCTCCGTTTCTCACACATTCTCGGCTGGCTGATAAGACACGGCAGTGAGAATCTGGGGGAGAGGCCCTTTGCTTTTCTAATACAAGGTTACCTTCACATCCTGAAGCACAAATACTGTCACAGATACCAGTGCACAGGGTCAAGAGCCTGGGAGTGCTTCTGGAGCCTTCCTTGACAATGGAGGCACAGATAGCAGCCACTGCTAAAGCCGCCTTTTTCCATCTTAGGAGGGCGAAGCAGCTGGCCCCCTTCCTGGAACATGGCGACCTAGCAGCAGTGATCCATGCAACGGTCACCTCGAGGTTGGACTACTGTAATGCCCTCTACATGGGGCTGCCCCTGTACCGAACTCAGAAACTGCAGCTAGGGTTGCCAAGTCCAATTCAAGAAATATCTGGGGACTTTGGGGGTGGGTGGAGCCAGGAGACTTTGGGGGTGGAGCCAGGAGACATTAGGGGTGGAGCCAAGATCAAAGCTGTGGCAAGCATTATTGAACTCCAAAGGGAGTTCTGGCCATCACATTTAAAGGGACGGCACACCTTTTCAATTCCTTCCTTCCATAAGAAATAATGGATAGGGGCACCTTCTTTTGGGGCTCATAGAATTGGACCCCCTGGTCCAATCCTTTTGAAACTTGGGGGGGGGCATTTTGGGGAGAGACCCTAGATGCTATACTGAAAATTATGGTGCCTCTACCCCAAAAAACAGCCCCCCCCCAGAGCCCCAGATACCTGCGGATCAATTCATGATTTTCTATGGGAATAAATCTCCATAGGGAATAACAGAGTTCCCAGCAGACATTTCCATCCCCTCCCCCCTGCTTTCTGACGACCCTGAAGCGGGGGGAGGGCCTCCAAACTGGGGGATCCCCTGCCTACACCTGGGGATTGGCAACCCTAACTGCAGCTGGTGCAGAATGCGGCGGCCAGGCTGTCAATGGGACTGGCCAGGTGGGAGCACGTGCGGCCTAGGTTGCGGGAGCTGCACTGGCTGCCAATTGTGTTCCAAGTTCGTTACAAGGTGCTGGTTATTACCTTTAAAGCCCTTTATGGCCGAGGACCTGTCTACCTTAGGGACTGCCTCTCTCCATATGTCCCCCAGAGAGCACTGAGATCTAGCTCCCAAAATCTCTTAAAAATCCCTGGACCAAGGGAGGCCAAACTGAAAACAACTCGAGAGCAGGCCTTCTCACTAACGGTTCCCCATTGTTGGAATCAATTACCAGCGGAGGTTCGAGCCCTGCGGCACTATAATCAGTTCCGCAGGGCCTGCAAAACTGTCCTTTTTCAAATGGCCTACAAGATGGAATCCTGAAGTGACACCTAGCCATCTGATATATACTGTCTTGTATATAGCACCTCAACTGTTGTGGTTTTAATTAAATTATTATATTGTATCATGTATTTATTGTAATCATGGCACAATCCATGTCTGTGAACCGCCCTGAGCCTGCCTCGGCGGGGAGGGCGGGATATAAATAAAAAATTATTATTATTATTATTATTATTATTTATTATGCATTTGCAGAGAGAAGCGAGAAAAGAGAGGGGGGGGAAGAAAAGGAACACAAAGGAAAGTATGAATGAACCAGTACTTAGAAATAGCATGATTGACACGCACAGAAATACGGTTCTGGCTGGCTTGGAATTAGGGAGTGCGGCCTGTTACGCAAATAAGTCCCTGCGGGGCTTTTCCCTACAAAAAATGTCGTTTGAAACAATGGAGCCATCAGGAGGTGTGGCCTAATATGCAATTGAGTTCCTGCTGGACTTTCTCTCCTCTTGAAAAGCCCTGCGTGAAACAACGGTGCCACCAGGGGGCGCGGCCTAATATGCAAATTAGTTCCTGCTGGGCTTTTGCTACAAAAAACGCCCTGATATTTAGTATATGAGAATCATAGAATCCTAGAGTTGAAAGGCACCTCTAGGGTCATCTAGTCCAACCCCCTGCCCAATGCAGGAAACTCACAAAGACCTCCCCCTAAATTTACAGAGGAGCCCCGCTGCAGTCGGAACCCTCTGCTCACAACCTGAGTTTGATCCCGGCGGAAGCTGGGTTCAGGTAGCCGGCTCGAGGTTGACTCAAGCCTTCCATAATAATAACAAGAGAGGCGGGCTCATCCGAGGTGGGTCAAAGGAGTTCCCAGCTTGCTGAGGGGAAAGTGTAGATCAGGAGTGGCCAACGGTAGCTCCCCAGATGTTTTTTGCCTACGACTCTCATCAGCCCCAGCCACTATGGCCAATGGCTGGGGCTGATGGGAGCTGTAGGCAAAAAACCTCTGGAGAGCTACTGTTGGCCACCCCTGATGTAGATGACTGGGGAAGGCGATGGCAAACCACCCCGTAAAAAGTCTGCTGTGAAAACGTCGTGATGCGACGTCACCCCAGAGTCGGAAACAACTGGCGCTTGCACAGGGGACTACCTTTTTAAAAAATCCACAGGATCGTCACTGCTGTCAGATGGCCATCTAGCCTCCGTTTAGAAACCTCCAAGGAGAAGGTTGGTATAAAGGTCAACTACGAATTCAGCAGGGTGTTTTGTTTTCTTCTGAAGCAGGAATGCAGTTCCGGCTGGCTCGGCTTTGGGGGTGTGGCCTAATATGCAAATGAGTTCCTGCTGGGCTTAAAAAAGAAAGCACCCTGGAATTCTGTATTTTAAAAAGCAGGGCTCCCCTGCTGAGCCCCGGCGCCTCTTCAGCTTTGAGCGAACCCTTCCTGTTCTTGGAGAAAACGGTACGGCTGAAGCCAAGAACGGCATTGGTAAAACAGGAACCTGGCTCCGGGAGAGGCCCACTGATGGAGGCAAGAGGCCTTTCTGCCCAGTCATCTTGGAAACATTAACCCGGCCCCAACCCCCCTGGAGCACAGATGGCTTCCTCTCCCCCCCCCACAACCAGTTAAACCTCTTCGTTTGAGCCACATCTTCCCTTCCTTTGTTGCCTCCTGAAGGCCGCAGAGCTCCGGAACCTCTAGATTTTATTCTGCTCTTTCTTTCTTACCCTCCTCCCCCCAAAATACTTGCTTCTGGGCTCCATCGTTCAACCCTCACAGTGGCATGATGAAGATTTCCAGCTCTCTGCTTTAGATGTTTTAGAATCATAAAGTTGGAAGGGATCTCTAGGGTCATCTAGTCCAACCCCCGTGCACAAGGCAGGAAACTCACAAACACCTCCCCCTACATTCACAGGATCTTCATTGCTGTCAGATGGCCATCTAGCCTCTGTTGAAAAACCTCCAAGGAAGGAGAGCCCACCACCTCCCAAGGAGGAAGCCTGTTCCACTGAGGAACCGCTCTTAACAGTCATAGAATCATAGAGTTGGAAGAGACCTCCAGGGTCATCTAGTCCAAACCCCTGCACAATGCAGGAAACTCACAAACGCCTCCCCCTAAATTCACAGGATCTTCATTGCTGTCAGAGGGCAATCCAGCCTCTGTTTGAAAAACCTCCAAGGAAGGAGAATCATAGAATCCTAGAGTTCAAAGGGATCTCCAGGGTCATCTAGTCCAACCCCCTGCACAAGGCAGGAAACTCACAAATACCTCCCCCTAAATTCACAGGATCCTCATTGCTGTCAGATGGCCATCTAGCCTCTGTTGAAAAACCTCCAAGGAAGGAGAATCATAGAGTTGGAAGATACCTCTAGGGTCATCTAGTCCAACCCCCTGTACAAGGCAGGAAACTCACAAACACCTCCCCCTAAATTCACAGGATCTTCATTGCTGTCAGAGGGCCATCCAGCCTCTGTTGAAAACCCTCCAAGGAAGGAGAGCCCACCACCTCCCGAGGAGGAAGCCTGTTCCACTGAGGAATCGCTCTAACGGTCAGGAAGTTCTTCCTCATGTTGAGCCGGAAACTCTTTTGATTTAATTTCAGCCCATTGGTTCTGGTCCTGCCTTCTGGGGCCACAGAAAACAATTCCACACCATCCTCTGTATGACAACCCTTCAAGTCCTTGAAGATGGTGATCCTATCACCTCTCAGCCGTCTCCTCTCCAGGCTAAACACCTCTAGCTCCTTCCACCTTTCCTCATAGGACTTGGTCTCCAGACCCCACACCATCTTCGTCGCCCTCCCCTGGACCCGTTCCAGCTTGTCTAGATCCTTCTTAAAATGCGGTGCCCAAAACTGAACACGATACTCCAGGTGAGGTCTTACCGGAGCAGAGTAAAGCGATATCATCACATCACGTGATCTGGACACTAGACTTCTGTCGATACAGCCCAAGTCTAGTGTCCAGATCAGATTACTCTGCTCTGGTAAGGCCTCACCTGGAGTCTTATGTTCCGTTTTTGACTATCCCCCCTTTTTTGTGTGGGGGAAAATATTAGCATGTGTCAGATCTTAAGAGTTCATTTTTTTGAGCAGGGACGTCGGTCCGGCTGACTTGGCATCAGGGGGTGTGGCCTAAGACACAAATGAGTTCCTGCTGGGCTTTTTCGACAAAAAAGCCGAGTAGCCCCTCCTTTCATGTTGGGCGATGCGCCTGTCCTTCTGCAGACAGGTGACAGGTACATCTTTTTTTTAAAAAGCTGGCAGTTCTATGATGAATAGCATCAAAAGCAAGAACGGCCTGATTCTCTCCCAAACCTTCCTGCCCCGGAGAATTCAGATTACAAGGAGAGCCCCACCCATCAAAGAATCTCATCTGGTGGGCGCACAAGACAGGGCCTTTTTGGTGGTGGCAGCGTCCCCCTCCCCGATTATGGAACAACCTTCCCAGAGAGGTGCACCTGGCCCTTCACTCTCAATTCAAGAGGCAACTGAAGATGGTTTTATTTAGAACATGTTATGTGTGTGGACTCAAGTGAGAACTTTGGGTGTTCCTGCCTGGCTCACTGGGGCCCAGGGACTGAGTTTGGGGACTTGGGAACAAAGGGCTGCAGGATCCAAATCTCTGCCGTGGGGGACCAATCACAAGCCCCTGCTGGTTTGAATGACCCAATAACGTGCTCGCACAGGAACCCTGGGATGTATGTAAGTTTGGCCCTTAGTCCTCACCCTTATAGTGGAGCCACTCACTATAGAAGATGATAATATTGGATTTATATTCTGCCCTCCACTCCGAATCTCAGAGTCTCCCAGCAGCTCACAAGCTCCTGTATCTTCTTCCTCCACAACGGACACCCTGTGAGGTAGGTGGGGCTGAGAGAGCTCTCCCAGAAGCTGCCCTTTCAAGGACAACCTCTGCCAGAGCTCTGGCTGACTCAAGGCCATTCCAGCAGCTGCAAGGGGAGGAGTGGGGAATCAAGCCCGGTTCTCCCAGATAAGAAGAAAAAGACTGCAGGTTTACACCCCGTCCTTCTCTCTGAATCAGAGACTCAGAGCGCCTCACAATCTCTTATATCTTCTCCCCCCACAACAGACACTCTGTGAGGTTAGTGGGGCTGAGAGAGCTCTTGCAGAAGCTGCCCTTTCAAGGACAACTCCTGTGAGAGCTATGGCTGACTCAAGGCCATTCCAGCAGCTGCAAGTGGAGAAGTGGGGAATCAAACCCAGTTCTCCCAGGTAAGAGTCCGTGCACTATACAATAGAACTGCACTGGTTTAGTATTTGCTTACCGGCAGTCCCTAACGGAAGTTTTAAATTGTAGCCTTTGAGGAGTTTTAAGATACTTGTTTCATTTACATCATAAACCATTAGAAGTTCTGCAAGACAGAAAGTGGGTAATGTTTTAAATAGATAATTTCACCAGAGTGGGGAAAAATGTATTCCTAAATGATACAAATTAGCGGGCCTTTTAAAGATGGCTGGGTGGGAGTCAAAAAAAGGAATTTTATACACAGCCCTTCTCCCATGATACTAAGTCACCCCGTGAAACGAAGCCACAGCTCTTCCAGGCAATGCAAAAGTGAGCAGTTCTTTCATCCAAGAACCTCTGGAACTCCCTGTCACAAGATGTGGCGACAGTCATTAGCTTGGATGGCTTTGAAAAAAGAGATGAGGCAACTTCACGGAGAGGGGGGCGTAGGTCCAGCGACAACTTGATTGTTAGATGGAACCTCCATGTTCCGGGGCAGCCTACCAGCGAGCGGGTGATATTGGAAGCAAATAACATGAAAATGCTCCACGCCTTTCTGTGAGCTTTTTTGGAAGCAAAGTCCAAGAACATCCAATTCAGAAGTTCTCCTTATTTTCTTAAACTTCGATTAAAAAAAAATTAGGATAAGAAGACCCAGCTAGGAGGGAATTCTTGAACTGAAAGCCCTAAACTTCAACGCGAAGCAGTTATTTTTGGGGGGGGAGGGGGGAAGCTGTGGGGGGAAGGGAGGAAAGAGGCCAAGAAATCGCAGCCAGCAAAGGACGATTGCCAATTCTGACTTTCAAAATCCATCAGATGTTTGAAAGCCAGAACACATGAACACCAGAGGTTTGAGAGCTGCAAGGCAAGGAAGGAAGGAAGGAGGGAGGGAAGCAAGAAAGAGAGGGAGGGAGGGGGAGAGAGAGAGAGAAAGAAAGAAAGAAAGAAAGAAAGAAAGAAAGAAAGAAAGAAAGAAGAAAGAAAGAAAGAAAGAAAGAAAGGAAGGAAGGAAGGAAGGAAGAAAGGGAAGAAAAGGAAAGAAAGAAAAAAGAAAAGAAAGAGAGGGAGGGAGGGAGAGAAAGGAAGGAAGGAAGGAAGGAAGGAAGGAAGGAAGGAAGGGGGAGGGAGGGAGGGAGGGAAGAAAAGGAAAGAAAGAATGAGAGGGAGGGAAGAAGGAAGGAAGGAAGGAAGGAAGGAAGGAAGGAAGGAAGGAAGGAAGGAAGGAAGGAAGGGGGGAGGGAGGGAGGGAGGGAGGGAGGGAGGGAGGGAAGAAAAGGAAAGAAAGAATGAGAGGGAGGGAAGAAGGAAGGAAGGAAGGAAGGAAGGAAGGAAGGAAGGAAGGAAGGAAGGAAGGAAGGAAGGAAGGAAGGAAGGAAGGAAGGAAGGAAGGAAATAGATGGGGATCAGGAGGTGGAAAGAAAACTTTAAATGTCTTCTCCAAGCCTCTGGCTGCGTTGGCTTGGAGAAGCGACGCAAAGAGGCCAACGCCTCCTGCAAGCAGGCTCCTGGAGGGGGGGGCGGGGGGGGCCCTTCCAGAACCACGCAGGAGGCTTGCAAGAGCCGCACGTGGTGGCTCCAAAGCTGCGGTCTCTGCCTGCTCTTCCCCTCGCCTGCCGCAGCGGCGCAGCGTCAGAGGCGGTGAGTCAGGGCGGGCGGGCGGGGGCAGGGAGGGGGTCTAGCCAGCAGGCTGCCCGGGGTGAGTCACCCGTTGCAAAGGTTAGGAAAGGAAAGGTCCCCGGTGGAAGCACCAGTCGTTTCCGACTCCGGAGTGACGTCGCTTTCACAGCGTTCTCACGGCAGACTTTTCACCAGGTGGTTTGCCCTGGCCTGCCCCAGTCTTTTACACTTTCCCCCCAGCAAGCTGGGTCCTCATTGGACCGACCTCGGAAGGATGGATGGCTGAGTCAACCTCGAGCCGGCGATCTGTAAAACCCACCTTCCGCGGGGATCGAACTCAGATCATGATGAGCAGAGTTTAGGACTGCAGCTTTACCACTCTGCGCCACGGGGCTCTTTTGTTGGTCTCAAGGAAAGGAAAGGAAAGGTCCCTTGTGCAAGCACCAGTCGTTTCCGACTCTGACTCTGCTTTCACAACGTTTTCACGGCATACTTTTTGATGGGGCGGTTTGCCATTGCCTTCCCCGGTCCCCCACGCTTTCCCCCCAGCAAGCTGGGGACTCCTTGGACCGACCTCGGAAGGATGGAAGGCTGAGTCGACCTGGAGCCGGCGACCTGAATCCAGCTTCCGCCGGGATCGAACTCGGGAGGTGAGCAGAGCTTGGCCCGCAGGACTGCAGCTTTCCCACTCTGCACCAGGAGACTCTTTGGAAGGTCAAGGTCGTCCCCTGTGCAAGCACCAGTCGTTTCCGACTCTGGGGTGACGCTGCTTTCACAATCTTTTCACGGCAGACTTTTTAACGGGGTGGTTTGCCCTTGCCTTCCCCAGTCCTCTATACTTTCCCCCCAGCAAGCTGGGGACTCCTTTGACCTACCTCGGAAGGATGGAAGGCTGAGTCAACCTCGAGCCGGCAACTTGAAAACCCAGCTTCCGCCGGGGATCAAACTCAGGTTGTGAGAAGAACGTAGGACTGCAGCTTTAACACTGCGCCACGGGGCTCTAGAAGGTCAAGGAAGTCCCCTGTGCAAGCACCAGTCGTTTCCGCCTCTGGAGTGAGGTTGCGTTCACAATAGACTTTTTTTTTTCCCCGGGGCGGTTTGCCATTGCCTCCCCCAGTCTCTTACGCTTTCCCCCCAGCAAGCCGGGGACTCCTCGGACCGACCTCGGAAGGATGGCAGGCTGAGTCGACCTCGAGCCGGCGACCTGAAAACCCAGCTTCCGCCGGGATCGAACTCCAGTCGCGAGCAGAGGGCGTTCCGACTGCAGTACCGCAGCTTTGCCGCTCTGCGCCACGGGGCCGCCCGTTGCAAAGGTGGGAGGGGGGGGGAAGAATGCCAAAGCCTCTTTTGGCTCCACCTCCTCTTTTCTCCCCACCTCCCCGGTCTGCAAAGCCCCACCCCTGGCCTGGGCTGATCGCGGCTCTTGCAAAGTGGGGCGGGCCCCCTCTTGGCAAAGGGAAGGGGCCGGGCCTCGGCTGGCTCCGCAGTCGATTGCAAAGGGCTGGGTTTCGCCCTGCAAGGGAAAAAAAAGGGGGGGGGCTTCGTTTGCCTGGCCTTTGGGGCTGGCCACCGACTTCTTGCTAGGGGCGGACGCGCAGACCCCCCCCAAAAAAGTGGGGAGGGGAGGAGGAGGCAAAAGGAACCCCGTGGATTGCAAGCCGCCGGCCCCCCCCCCCCCCCGAAGGCCGTTTCCCTCCCGCGCGCCTCGCCTCCCTGTCCAAACGTGAGTAACGCAAAGGGGGGGGAAAAAAAATTCTCTGGCTTTTTCCCTCCTCTTCCTCCCTCTCGCTTTGCAACAAGTTTGCCTCTCTGGGTTTCTTGCCGCTTTGGCGGGGCTTCTCGCCGCCTGCCTTTGTTTTTGTTCCGGAGGGCCTTTTTTTGGGGTGGGGGAGGGGGGGAAGAGGGAAGGAAACGGAGTCGGGTTTGCCCATTTCAAAGCCGGGGGGGGGGGGGAAACTGACTCGGGCTGGTCAGTTGCAGGCGGGGTGGTGGTGGTGGTGGTGGAATCCGCCT
The DNA here is from genome assembly GCF_032191835.1 of Heteronotia binoei. Classification (NCBI taxonomy): domain Eukaryota; kingdom Metazoa; phylum Chordata; class Lepidosauria; order Squamata; family Gekkonidae; genus Heteronotia; species Heteronotia binoei. Next base: position 282,330,422 of record NC_083223.1, read on the forward strand.
GCAATTGACCAGCCCCGAGTCTTGTTGCTTTTGCAAAAACCAGGAGATCTAAAATGGATCGCGGCTGCTGGGAAGGGGGGTGGAGGAGAAAGAGAGGAAATCTGAGCATTTGGAGAATGCTTTTAGTATTTCCCCCCCCCCTTAACAAACTTTTGTGTTTCCGCCTTCTCCAAGCCAGTGTTTCCCTCTAAACCAGGCTAAACGCCCCCCCCCCTTTCCAACTGTGTGCCCCGACCTGCTATTAGTCAAACTAGGAGTTGCCTAGAGCGCAGGCCTTCTTGGGGTGCCGAATTGGGTACTCCCCCTCCATGTGACTTGGTGATGCTATTAGTGGGGGGAGAGGGCTCCAGAAGCTAGCTGTGAACAGGTAGTAAGTAGCTTTGCGGCTGGTCTTGTTGCTTTCCCCCCCCCTCCCCTCCTCTAACACACCTTGCAGAGCAAAGGTGGGGGGGAAGAGGTCTTTGCCTCTTTGAGAGAGGGGCACGTAAGATAGGGGTGGGAGAGCAGAGTTGTTGGAGCTGCCCAGGAGAAGGGGGCTGGTTTGTGGAACTCAAGACAGTTTACAGGGCCCTGGGCTGCCAAACTGGGTGCCCCACCCCCCGCCCCCTCCCCAAAAATCCTGGGTGGGCGTTAAAGTTGGGAGCGACTGCATGAATGACTGTGTTGTGGGGCCCTTCTTTCCTGAGCCAAGACAAACGTGGGGGAGCTGGAGGCTAAAAAGCTGTGAGCTAGCTCACACTCGCTCAGCGTTGAGGGAACACGGCCTCTAAGTCCCTACAAGCTTGTTCCTACAAAGGCCAGGAGGCCTACTCGCTGGTAAGCGGTTATCTCCAAACCTCAGGCACCCTCGCTGGGAGGGGAGGAGGAAGGAATTCTCCAGGCTTGCATTGGCTCAGAGATTCTTGGAGGGTTTTTTTGCCTTCATAGTGCAGGGGTCAGAGTTTTGTTTTTTGGAGGGTGGGGGTTAGTTGTGAATGGCCCAGATTGTGCAGGGGAGTTAAGCTAGATGACCCTTTGAGGCCCCTTCCAGCTCTCCAGAAGACCCCTTTTAGCATGGGTGCCGCCTCTGGGTTTACTCGGGAGGAAGCCCTGCCGGGTTCAGCAGCTGACCCCGCCCCCCCATCCCCCGTCGCCACCCAAGGGTGCTTGAGACCCACTAAAGCGGCTCCCTTCCAAAATGGTGTGATCTGGCGTCTCCCTCCTGATTCCCCCACCCATAGTGAGTAATTCTCACATGTCTTTCCAAAGGTACATTTCTCTCCCTCCCTCCCTCCCCCCCCCAAAAAAAAATTTCTCAAGAACTTGATTCATTGCAGGAAAAAGCAAGCAATTCTCTCTCTTCCTCCCGCCCCTGGGTCTGGACTGGTTTGAGCCTGGGACGGAGAGGGTGAGCCCTCCTGGAAAAGTTTGCTTGGGGGTCGGTGTGCCTAAACGCTTCTTTTTAAATGCCAGGGGGGCGTTTTTTAGGGAGGGGAGAGAGCTGCCTTGCTTGAAGCCTGCCCTGGTTTGGGTCAAAGTATTTCTGTCACCTGGAGGCAGCTTCACCCAACGTGTCTCCTCTAGGTCATATCTGGGCTGATGGGCGTTTAGGTGTGGGATGAAGGTGTCAGGAACCTCCTTCTGTGTTGGAAAGCAAACACACAGGGTCCTGTGGGTGCTCAAGCAAAGGAACGCCCCCCCCCCCAGTAAATAGTACGTTACAGTCTTCACTAATACTTCAGCGTGCGACAGTGTATAATAGGAGGGGCCAAACTTGCTAAGCGGAAGAGCCGCACAGAATAGATGGCAGATCTTGGAGAGCCGCAAGACGTGAATGCCAGATGCTTCAGAGCTGCAGGACAGGGAGGGAGGGAGAGAGGTGGAAAGAAAGCAACTTTAACTTGGAATGCATTCGCCAAGCGGCCAGCTGGCTTGGCTTGGAGGAGGGATTTAAAGAGACAAACGCCTTCTTCAAGCCGGCCAATGAGGCAGCAGGGGCTTCGAGAGCCACACACTATGTGTGAAAGAGCCGCACAATATGTGTGAAAGAGCCGCACAATATGTGTGAAAGAGCCGCACAATATGTGTGAAAGAGCCACAGTTTGGCCACCCCTGGTATATAATAATATCAAATGGACGCCTCTTATACAGTATCAGAATGCACAGTAAGCAATGAACTTTCAATAGCACAATTAGAAATTACCAGGTTTTTTTTTTTTTTTAAAGCAGGAATGCACAGAAACGCAGTTCCAGCTGGCTTGCTGCCAGGGGGTGTGGCCTAACATGCAAATGAGTCCCTGCTGGCTTTTTCTACCCAAAAAGCCCTGGAAATGACACACCGCATAAATATACGCACATGCTTCCAAGGCCATACTCCCAAAAGTCCAAACTGCTCTCCAAAATTCTGTTACAAATTCTCCAGGATTGCTGCCTTTTGAGTGTACTGTAATGGACTATTTACTGGGGGTTTCCTTGACTCGTTCTTGCTGCGTCGGGGCTGAGAGAGACCAGAGCACTCGGAAGCCTCTACGCTGAGCCGGGCCTTTTCCGCTTTCTTTGGAGCAAAGAAGATCCGTTTCGACCTCTTGTTTTAAGGTTTGAAAAGTTCCAAAGCTTGCAAAGAGATGGTTTGGGGGTGGGGGGGGTGGGGAGGGAAGGAGAACGAAATGTTAGGGGAAGGAGAACGAAATGTTTTGAACCGGGGAGCCCGTTGCAAACTTGCTTTGGCGTTCTGTGTTTGGAACAACGTGGGGTTCGTCCGGCACTGTTAGCCGAAGCCCTTCACGCCATCTCTGTCTAATGTCAGCGCCTCCTAAGTGGTTCTGTTCTCTGGGGATTGGGTGGCTTTGCAGAAATTTGGCATGCAAATTTCTGGCCGGTTGTTCTCTGGGCTCTTCCGCTTGCTTGAGGATCATGTGTCTGAAGAGAGTTTGTGTGTGTGAAATCCCACCCACCCACCCGCACACAAAACGCACGACCCAAAGTTCCAGGAAGTTCCTCTTCTCCTTGCAGCCTCCGTCAAGCTTTTTTGATTGGCATCTTATTACATTTTGAAAGAGGGACTCCTGTGGCAAGCTGGTTCTGGGCGCAGTGGCCTACAGCCATGTTTCTCGCGCATACAAACAGGAGGCACAACTTCTCATTTCTGCTGGCGGTGGAAAAGAAGTTGTGTTGGCGGAGGAAAGCGAGGCTTCTCGCATTGGCAAAGAGCGCTCTATTTTGCACAAATATAATTTGCCAGGTGGGTCTTTGGGGACGAAGGTAGTAGGAATGGAAAATGCACCTCGGCGGGGCGGGGCTTTTTTTTTTTTTTTTAGAATAAGCCCAGCAGGAGCTCGTTTGCATATTAGACCACACCCCTGGCACCAAACCAGCTGGAACTGCCTTCCTGCTCGGAAGAAAAGCCCTGCTTTTTGTGGCACAGTAAAGCAGCAGTACTGCAGTACTGTGGTCTGAGCTCTCTGCTCACGACCTGAGTTCGATTCCGGCGGAAGCTGGATTCAAGTAGTCGGCCCAAGGTTGACTCAGCCTTCCGTCCTTCCGAGGTCGGTCAAATGAGGACCCAGCTTGCTGGGGGGAAAGCGTAGAGGACTGGGGAAGGCAATGGCAAACCACCCGGTAAAAAAGTCTGCCGTGAAAACGTTGTGAAAGCAGCGTCACCCCAGAGTCGGAAACGACTGGCGCTTGCACAGGGGACCTTTCCTTTTTCCTTTGGGCTCAAATGCAGCGATTTTGGCACTGCAGTCGGTTAAGCAAACCCAAGGCAAGAACCTTTCCCCTGCCTGCTCCGTGTTGTCCCCATAGATGGTTCAGGACTGTCTCTAGGCTGAGGTGGGTGTACATCCTGACCCAAAATGTACTGGCCAGCGAATGTACATTTGCAGCAACCACTGAATTCCCCCTGCCTCTCCAAGTTTTAGGTATCACGGCTGCCCCCAGTTTCTCATCTGCTTTGTTTTCATTCCACCTTTTTATCCCAGTGTGAGCCTAAAGCAGTTTACATCATTTCCACTCTGTGTTATCCTCACAAGAGCCTTGCGGCGCTAGATCGAGGCGGGTAGCCATGTGGATCTGCTATTAGAAGGGCTGGATTCGAATCCTCTAGCACAGGGGTCCTCAAACTTTTTAAATAAGGGGCCAGTTCACTGTCCCTCAGACGGTTGGAGGGCCAGACTGCCGTTACTGTACAAGGCCGCGGGCCGTCAGTTCTCCGTCTTCTGCATCTCTCTCCCTTCCCCACACCACACACCCCGGCCTGGGAACTCACCTCACCTCGGTATCGCCTCACACTCTGTCTCCGCCGCCTCAGCCCAGTGCCGGAAGTGTGCGTTGCTAACGCGAGTTTAGGTCGAATGTCACTTCCGGTCTGATTTTGCCATAACCCGGCGGGCTGCATAAAAGTCCTCAGCGGGCCGCATCTGGACAACGGGCCGTAGTTTGAGGACCCCTGCTCTAGCATCTTAAAGACCAGTATTTCAGGGGTGTAAACAAAGGCTTCTCTTGAACTGGAACCCACAGGAATTCCGTTCCGACTGGCTTGGTATATGGGCTGTTTTTTTTTGCCTAATATACAAATGAGTTCTACAAAAAAGCGCATAAGTAGCTGAATAGTAAACATCTTTACAGCAAATTAGCATACAGCATAATAAAGAACTGAATGGCATTTGCACATGTCGTGAGATAAGTAGCCAATATTTCTGCTAAGCCCATAGTCCGGAGTGCCGTAATAACAAGTTAACTCAGCAGTCTCCTGTTCTAGTCTGTTGAAATTCCTTTGCGGTAAAACAGCTGCTTTGAATGTCTTGGAAGGTTGAGGAGTTCTCGGTCTTGGGATTCCAGATATCAGATCTGTGCCCGTTTGTCCTTTGGCGAAGGGCTTGACTTGTTTGCCCTCTGAACTGGAGGGCGTTGTTGGCGTTGAATGTCAGAAGATGAGCAAGTGAATGAGCCTGTAATGGTGTAGTTCAAGGGTTGCCAAACTGTGGCTTGGGAGCCACATGCGTCTCTTTCACACATATTGTGCCAGTTTGGTGTAGTGGTTAAGTGTGCAGACTCTTATCTGGGAGAACCGGGTTTGATTCCCCACTCCTCCACTTGCACCTGCTGGAATGGCCTTGGGTCAGCCACAGCTCTGGCAGAGGCTGTCCTTGAAAGGGCAGCTGCTGTGAGAGCTCTCTCCAGCCCCACCCACCTCACAGGGTGTCTGTTGTGGGGGAGGAAGGTAAAGGAGATCGTGAGCTGCTCTGAGACTCTTCGGAGTGGAGGGCGGGATATAAATCCAATATCTTCTTCTTCTTCATCTTCTTCAAAGCCCCCACCAACCCATCAGCTGAGTTGGAGGAGGCATTTCTGTCTTTAAATGTCTTTTTCAACCCAAGCCAGCCGCTGACTTTGGAGACTGCATTTAAAACTTCCTTCCTTCCTTCCTTCCTTCCTTCCTTCCTTCCTTCCTTCCTTCCTTCCTTCCTTCCTTCCTTCCTTCCTTCCTGTTTGGTGTAGTGGTTAAGTGTGCGGACTCTTATCTGGGAGAACCGGGTTCGATTCCCCACTCCTCCATTTCCAGCTGCTGGAATGGCCTTGGGTCAGCCATAGCTCTGGCAGAGGTTGTTCTTGAAAGGGCAGCTGCTTTGAGAGCTCTCAGCCCCACCCACCTCAGAGGGTGTCTGTTGTGGGAGAGGAAGGGAAAGAAGATTGTAGGCCACTCTGAGACTCTGTCTTTGAAAGGCCAGCTGCTGTGAGCACCCTCTGAGCCCCACCCACCTCACAGGGTGTCTGTTGTGGGGGGAGAAGATATAGGAGATTGTAAGCCACTCTGAGGCTCTGATTCAGAGAGAAGGTTGGGGTATAAACCTTCCTTCCTTCCTTCCTTCCTTCCTTCCTTCCTTCCTTCCTTCCTTCCTTCCTTCCTTCCTTCCTTCCTTCCTTCCTTCCTTCCTTCCTTCCTTCCTGTTTAACCCAGCCTCCAGTCACTATAGAGGGATTAACAGACCCTGCATTTATTGCCTGTGTCGCTTTCACCCTCACTCTTCAATTCTGACAAGTTATTGACTTTGCTGTTTTTACAGGCAACGGATGGTATCTAAACTGAACTGGTTGTTCTTTCAGTTTGTTAATTGCCCTATTTTGCCACTTGAGTCTAACTTGGTACTAGTCTGCATGCTGAACGACTGTCCGCCGGCGATATGTAACTTTGCTCACTGCACCCCATTTCATTGTCTGACGAAGTGTGCATGAACACGGAAGCTCCCATTCTGAATAAAACTCTGCTATTCTTAAAAGTGCTACAGGACTCCCAACTAAATATCGTGCATTAGTACTGAATTCATTTATTCATGGTGCTTTCGGTCTTTTTGTTCTTTGCTTACTCTGTGGTGCTTTGGTATTGTTACCTACTTGTAGGCTGGTGGGTGCCACTGAGCAGAAATAATAATTAGGAGAAGATATTGGATTTATATCTCATCCTCCGCTTCGAATCTCAGAGTCTCAGAGCAGCTCACAATCTCCTTTACCTCCGCCCCCACCCACAACAGACACCCTATGAGGTAGGTGGGGCTGAGAGAGCTCTCCCAGAAGCTGCCCTTTGAGGACAACTCGTATGAAAGCTATGACTGACCCAAGGCCATTCCAGCAGGGGCAAGTGGAGGAGTGGGGAATCAAACCCGGTTCTCCCAGATAAGAGAGCTCTGGCTGACCCAAGGCCATTCCAGCAGGGGCAAGTGGAGGAGTGGGGAATCAAACCCGGTTCTCCCAGATAAGAGAGCTCTGGCTGACCCAAGGCCATTCCAGCAGCTGCAAGTGGAGGAGTGGGGAATCAAACCCGGTTCTCCCAGATAAGAGAGCTCTGGCTGACCCAAGACCATTCCAGCAGGTGCAAGTGGAGGAGTGGGGAATCAAACCCAGTTCTCCCAGATAAGAGAGCTCTGGCTGACCCAAGGCCATTCCAGCAGCTGCAAGTGGAGGAGTGGGGAATCAAACCCGGTTCTCCCAGATAAGAGAGCTCTGGCTGACCCAAGACCATTCCAGCAGGTGCAAGTGGAGGAGTGGGGAATCAGACTCGGTTCTTCCGGATAAGAGTCCGCACACTTAACCACTACACCAGACTGGCTCTAGGTCAGAGCCCTGACGTAGTTACTGGGAAAAGTAGGAGTTAAAAAACTTGGTCTCTTAGATCGTAGTCTTTATTGTTTGATGCTGTCAGTCTCAAAAGGACTTCATATACATTAGCATGCTTACACATACGTTAAATGCTTACAACAGTACTTTAAAGGAGGCTGGTATTATGGCTCTATACAGTTGGGAGACTGTGAGTGGCTGGCTGGCCAAAAGCCACAAGAGATCTTGTGCTGGAGATGAGATGTAAACAGGGGGGCTGTACCTTTAAGGTTTTAAAAAGTCAGATTCGTCTGTCGCCCGCAATGGCTCTTCGAAGCTCCTTCTCTTCTGCTGCTTCGGTTTCGCCCTTCATGCTGAAAGGGGTGATGGAAAAGATTTTTTTTCTCTCTCTTCCATTTATATTTTTATTGAATTTTGAAAATATGCAAGTTAATATCAATATTAGCACTCATATACAATTAATTAGTCTTATGGAATCGGGTTATAAGCAAGCATAAATACTTCACACATACCTATAGCAAAATATCTAGTAAGAATTTTAAGTTCTATAGATGTGTCTAGATAGGTAGACCGTTTTCTATCCAAGGAGAGAGATCAAGACGAAAACAAGATTGAAGTTAAGGCGATAATTCCTGCATCAAAATGCAAAATCTCATTGAGCCCGTATTATCATTAAACTATTAAGTAAGCATTGCGCAGAATTCCTAACTGCCTAAATAATTTTTATGAAGAAGATGATGATATTGGATTTATATCCCGCCCTCCACTCCGAATCTCAGAATCTCAGAGCGGCTCACGATCTCCTTTATCTTCCTCCCCCACAACAGACACCCTGTGAGGTGGGTGGGGCTGGAGAGGGCTCTCACAGCAGCTGCCCTTTCAAGGACAACCTCTGCCAGTGGTAAGGCCGTTCCAGCAGGTGCAAGTGGAGGAGTGGGGAATCAAACCCAGTTCTCCCAGATAAGAGAGCTCTGGCTGACCCAAGGCTATTCCAGCAGGTGCAAGTGGAGGAGTGGGGAATCAAACCCAGTTCTCCCAGATAAGAGAGCTATGGCTGACCCAAGGCCATGCTAGCAGGTGCAAGTGGAGGAGTGGGGAATCAAACCCAGTTCTCCCAGATAAGAGAGCTCTGGCTGACCCAAGGCTATTCCAGCAGGTGCAAGTGGAGGAGTGGGGAATCAAACCCAGTTCTCCCAGATAAGAGAGCTATGGCTGACCCAAGGCTATTCCAGCAGGTGCAAGTGGAGGAGTGGGGAATCAAACCCAGTTCTCCCAGATAAGAGAGCTCTGGCTGGCCCAAGGCTATTCCAGCAGGTGCAAGTGGAGGAGTGGGGAATCAAACCCGGTTCTCCCAGATAAGAGAGCTATGGCTGACTCAAGGCCATTCCAGCAGGTGCAAGTGGAGGAGTGGGGAATCAAACCCGGTTCTCCCAGATAAGAGAGCTCTGGCTGGCCCAAGGCTATTCCAGCAGGTGCAAGTCGTGGAGTGGGGAATGAAACCCGGTTCTCCCAGATAAGAGAGCTCTGGCTGGCCCAAGGCTATTCCAGCAGGTGCAAGTCGTGGAGTGGGGAATGAAACCCGGTTCTCCCAGATAAGAGAGCTCTGGCTGGCCCAAGGCTATTCCAGCAGGTGCAAGTCGTGGAGTGGGGAATGAAACCCGGTTCTCCCAGATAAGAGAGCTCTGGCTGGCCCAAGGCTATTCCAGCAGGTGCAAGTCGTGGAGTGGGGAATGAAACCCGGTTCTCCCAGATAAGAGAGCTCTGGCTGGCCCAAGGCTATTCCAGCAGGTGCAAGTCGTGGAGTGGGGAATCAAGCCCGGTTCTCCCAGATAAGAGAGCTCTGGCTGGCCCAAGGCTATTCCAGCAGGTGCAAGTCGTGGAGTGGGGAATCAAACCCGGTTCTCCCAGATAAGAGTCTGCACACTTGACCGCTACACCAAACTGCAAACTATTACAGATTATTCCAAAAATTACTATCGAGTAATTACTATTAGGTGTAATCCATGACTAACACAGTAAAAGATCTTTTGCTTCCCTGCACGAAGGCAGGGCAGACCACCCGCCCCCGCTTCCCTCCTTGTCCATCTGGCTCTCCTCCGCTCTTGGTTGCCAAGTCTGGGTTGGGGAATTCCTGGAGACTTGGGGGAAGGTGGGGTTTAGGAATGGGAGGGGCCTCAGTGGGGTACAACACTACCCTCCACGGCAGCCATTTTCTCTAGGAGAGCCAGTTTGGTGTACTGGTGAAGTGCGCGGACTCTTATGTGAGAGAACCGGGTTTGATTCCCCACTCCTCCACTCGCAGCTGTGGAATGGCCTTGGGTCAGCCAGAGCTCTCGCAGAGCTTCTCCTTGAAAGGGCAGCTTCTGTCAGAGATCTCTCAGCCATTCCAGCAGGTGCAAGTGGAGGAGTGGAGAATCAAACCAGGTTCTCCTAGATAAGAGTCTGTGCACTTCACCACTACACCAAACTGGCCCTCTGGAGGTCCAAGAACAGGGCACAGAGGCTGAGGTCTTCATAAGAAAATCAGAAGAGCCGTGCTGGATCAGACCAGGGTGGGTCCATCTAGTCCAGCCTCCTGTCCCACACAGTGGCCAGCCAGTTCCTCTGGAGGGCCAACAACAGGGCAGAGAGGCCGAGGCCTTCCCCTGAGAAGAACATCGGAAGAGCTCTGCTGGGTCAGACCAGGGAGGGTCCATCTAGTCCAGCCTCCTGTCTCACACAGTGGCCAGCCAGTTCCTCTGGAGGGCCAACAACAGGGCAGAGAGGCTGAGGCCTTCCCCTGAGAAGAACCTCAGAAGAGCCCTGCTGGGTCAGACCAGGGAGGGTCCATCTAGTCCAGCCTCCTGTCTCACACAGGGGCCAGCCAGTTCCTCTGGAGGGCCAACAACAGGGCAGAGAGGCTGAGGCCTTCCCCTGAGAAGAACCTCAAAAGAGCCCTGCTGGGTCAGACGAGGGAGGGACCATCTAGTCCAGCCTCCTGTCTCACACAGTGGCCAACCAGTTCCTCTGGACGGCCAACAGCATGGCAGAGAGGCCGAGGCCTTCCCCTGAGAAGAACCTCAAAAGAGCCCTGCTGGGTCAGACCAATGAGGGTCCATCCAGTCCAGCCTCCTGTCTCACACAGTGGCCAACCAGCTCCTCTGGAGGGCCAAGAACAGGGCAGAGAGGCTGAGGCCTTCCCCTGAGAAGAACCTCAAAAGAGCCCTGCTGGGTCAGACCAGGGAGGGTCCATCCAATCCAGCCTCCTGTCTCACACAGTGGGCAACCAGTTCCTCTGGAGGACCAACAACAGGGCAGAGAGGCCGAGGCCTTCCCCTGAGAAGAACATCAGAAGAGCCCTGCTGGGTCAGACCAGGGAGGGTCCATCTACTCCAGCCTCCTGTCTCACACAGGGGCCAGCCAGTTTCTCTGGAGGGCCAACAACAGGGCAGAGAGGCCGAGGCCTTCCCCTGAGAAGAACATCAGAAGAGCCCTGCTGGGTCAGACCAGGGAGGGTCCATCCAATCCAGCCTCCTGTCTCACACAGTGGGCAACCAGTTCCTCTGGAGGGCCAACAACAGGGCAGAGAGGCCGAGGCCTTCCCCTGAGAAGAACATCAGAAGAGCCTGCTGGGTCAGACCAGTGAGGGTCCATCTAGTCCAGCCTCCTGTCTCACACAGTAGCCAACCAGTTCCTCTGGACGGCCAACAACAGGGCAGAGAGGCCAAGGCCTTCCCCTGAGGTTGCCTGCTGGCTCTGCTGGAAGCCCCCACTCTGAAAATCTGTTTGGTCTTTAAGGCGCTCCTGAACTCGAATCTAGGTCTTCTTGTATAGACTCAGTAACCCTCTGAAACTTTATCTCAAGACTTGTCCCTTCTTTTCCTGTAGTAGTTTTCTGCCCTCAACAGAATCCCCTCACTTTCCTCAACAAGCCATTTGCCCCTCAAACCTCCCCTCTAGAGCTGCCCGCCGTTGCTGGGGATTTTGAAAAGTAGCGGGTTTCCTGCTGTGCAAATTCCTCCTTCCTTTTGCATCTGCCAGTCGGCAGGATCAAGAACTGCCCATACGTGTGCCTTTTCTGTTGTGGCCCCGAGCTTAGGGAATTGCCTGCTGTGAAGGTGGTGGGAGAGGGGGGGGGGGGGTCTCGCCCTGCTGGCTTTCTGCAAACCATGCGAAACTGGATGATTTGGGAGGGGCTGTGTTGCAATAGAAACTCAGACGCTGAACATGAGTCAACAGTGAGAAGCGGTGGCTAAAAAGGCAAATGCAATTTTGGGCTGTATTGACAGAAGTCGAGTGTCCAGATCATGTGATATGAGGGTATCGCTTTACTCTGCTCTGGGAAGACCTCACCTGGAGTCTTATGTTCAGTTTTGGGCACCTCATTTTAAGAAGGGTCTAGACAAGCTGGAAGGGTCCAGAGGAGGGTGACGAAGATGGTGAGGGCTCTGGAGACCAAGTCCTATGAGGAAAGGTTGAAGGAGCTGGGGATGTTTAGCCTGGAGAAGAGGCGGCTGAGAGGTGATAGGATCACCATCTTCAAGTCCTTGAAGGGCTATCCTATAGAGGATGATGCAGAATTGTTTTCTGTGGCCCCAGAAGGTAGGACCAGAACCAATGGGCTGAAATGAAATCAGAAGAGTTTCCAGCTCAACATTAGGAAGAGCTTACTGACTGTTGGAGCGGTTTCACAGTGGAACAGGCTTCCTCCTCGGGAGGTGGTGGGCTCTCCTTCCTTGGAGGTTTTTAAGCCGAGGCTAGATGGCCATCTGGCAGCAGTGAAGATCCTGTGAATTTAGGGGTGAGGTGTTTGTGAGTTTCCTGCATTGTGCAGGGGGTTGGACTAGATGACCGTAGAGGTCCCTTCCAGCTCTTATGATTGTATGATTCTATGAAGCATGTTAGGAAGTTGGGAGTTCGAATTCCAGGGCTGGAAGGGGCCCTACAGGCCATCTAGTTCAAGGGTGTCAAACTCATTTGTTATGTGGGCCGGATCTGACATAAATGAGGCCTTGCCGGGACGGGCCATGTGTGTCGTAAAATGTAATGCCAGGGAGCAGAGAGTTAAACTTTATAAAGGACACAGACAAACGTGAAGATTTTTTTAAAAACTTAAAATAAAACTTGCTTAAAACCATCAGCACTGGTTGGTCTTAAAGGTACTTTCTTCGTATCTCTCCCGTGCAATCCAGGCTCTCTCAGTTGCACAGCAGAGCTACTGGGCCAAGCCTCTCTTCCTTCTGTTGGCTGAGGCTCCTCCCCCTCCTGGTCTCCTGGGGAAGGAAGGAAAGAGCCAGAGCTCTCTTTGAAGCAAGCTGTCCCTCCCCTCCTTCCTCCCCAAGGGAGGAGCCCCATCCAATTGAGAACATAGAGGCTTTGCTCTGTAGCTCTGCTGTGTGATTGAGCAAGCCTGGCAAAGCAAGCTGTGATGCAGAAGGAAGCAAAAGAGAGGGAGAAGGAAGCAGATGACAGCCAGTTGTGTGGGGGCCTGATAGGAGCCCTCCAGGGGCCTTATTTGGCCCCTGGGTTGCATAATTGACACCCCTCCTCAATGTAGGATCAGCCTAGAGCAGAGGTGGCCAAACTTGCTTAACATAAGAGCCTCATAGAATAAACGTCAGATGTTTGAGAGCCACAAGACATGAGCGTCAGATTTTTGAGAGCTGCGGGGGAGGGAGCGAATTAGATGGGAAGGTGGAGGGAGATAGAGGTGGAAAGAAAGCAGTTTTAAATGCTGTTCCTCTCGAGCAGTTTCCGTCAGAGCCCTCTCAGCCCCACCTGCCTCACGGGGTGTCTGTTGCGGGGAAGGGAAAGGAGATCGCAAGCCGCTCTGAGACGTCTTTGGGTCGTGAAGGGCAGGGTATAAATCCGATCTAAAAATTAAATACCAGGGAAATAAGACTAAGCAAAGTCTTTTGCTGAAATCTCTATTCTAATCTCTGCTTAAGGAGCAGTACTAGATTGAGAGAGATAGGATAAGATGGTTGAGAAAGACGCTTCGTCAAACGGGCTGGGCTACTGTGCGTAAATCTGCTTGTGTGTTGCTGCAGGTAAGATCCGGCGTGGTAATCTCTGAATCGTTTCACCTGTCATGTTTCGAAGCTTACACATTGGTTCAGCTCTCTTCCAGGTGCCTTGCCCTCCAAATCTTATTGCGTCGTTTAGGAAATGCCCTGTGTCTGGTTGGTTGCATCGATTTACCCTGAGAGCTGGTTTGGTGCAGTGGTTAGGAGCACTGAATCTGATCCGGGAGAACCGAGTTTGATCCCCCACTCCTCCACTTGCAGTTGCTGGAATGGCCTTGGGTTAGCCATAGCTCTCGCAGAGTTGTCCTTGAAAGGGCAGCTTCTGGGAGAGCTCTCTCAGCCCCACCTACCTCACAGGGGATCTGCTATTAGGAGAGGAAGGAAAGGTGATCGTGAGCCACTCTGAGACTCCTTTAGGGGGAGGTATTTGTGAGTTTCCTGCATTGTGCAGGGGGTTGGACAAGATGACTCTGGAAGTCCCTTCCAATTCTATGATTCTATGATTCCTTGGGGTAGTGAAGGGTGGGATATAAACCCGACTTATCATCTTCACTGTTGACATGGTCTTCTTCATCTTCTTTGTTTTTGTCTTCATCATCATCTCCCTTGAGTCTCAGAGAGAAAAACTATTAAAATAAAGAAAATAAAAGATGGGGGAGACTTGTCTTAGCAGTAGTCTGTGCAAAAAGGATCTCGGGGTCTTAGTGGATCATACGCTGAACATGAGTCAACAGTGTGATGCAGTGGCTAAAAAGGCAAATGCAATTTTGGGCTGTATCAATAGAAGTCTAGTGTCCAGATCATGTGATGTGATGGTATCGCTTTACTCTGCTCTGGTAAGACCTCACCTGGAGTATTGAGTTCAGTTTTGGGCACCACATTTTAAGAAGGATATAGACAAGCTGGAACAAGTTCAGAGGAGGGCGACGAAGATGGTGAGGGGTCTGGAGACCAAGTCCTACGAGGAAAGGTTGAAGGAGCTGGGGATGTTTAGCCTGGAGAGGAGGCGGCTGAGAGGTGATAGGATCACCATCTTCAAGGACTTGAAGGGCTGTCCTAGAGAGGGTGGTGTGGAATTGTTTTCTGTGGCCCCAGAAGGTAGGACCAGAACCAATGGGTTAAAATTAAATCAGAAGAGTTTCCGGCTCAACATTAGGAAGAACTTCCTGACTGTTAAGAGCGGTTCCTCAGTGGAACAGGCTTCCTCCTCGGGAGGTGGTGGGCTCTCCTTCCTTGGAGGTTTTTCAACAGAGGCTGGATGGCCATCTGACAGCAATGAAGATCCTGTGAATTTAGGGGGAGGGGTTTGTGAGTTTCCTGCATTGTGCAGGGGGTTGGACTAGATGACCCTGGAGGTCCCTTCCAACTCTACGATTCTATGATTCTTAAAATATGGTGCCCAAAACTGAACACAAGTCTCCAGGTGAGGTCTTCCCAGAGTAGAGTAAAATGATACCATCACTTCATGTGATCTGGACGCTAGACTTCTGTTGGTACAGCCCTAAACTGCATTTGCCTTTTTGCCTTTTTGCCTTTTCATTTGCCTATGCTTCTAAGTCTGGCATTTTCATTTGCCTATAATTCTAAGTCTGGATTGAGAGAGGAAGCAGAAAAACAAGGCCGTTATCCTCCAGGGTCATCTAGTCCAACCTTCTGCACAATGCAGGAAACTCACAAAGATTCCAAAATTGCATTGGCCTTTTTAGCCACCACCTCCAATGCAGGCACGCCGTGGCTGTAAAACCTGGGAGCTGCGTGCAGTGCTTTTTGAGTGGCATGCAAACGAAAAGTCAAAAAGAGCAAGAGTCCAGGAGAACTTTGACGACGAACTGGACTCTGCCTTTTTTTCTCCTGCTGCTGCAGACAGACTACCACAGCTCCCCGTCTCGATCCTCCACAAATGAAGTCTGTCGCGATGGCAGAAATGAAAGCAGCAATCAGAAAGCCATCCAGCACTTTAGTCAGCGTGGGTGTGCCTCTCCCAGGTGGAGGCCAGGTCAGAACAAGGTCCGTCTTGCCCAAGGAAATTCTTTCTCTCTTTCCTTCTCCCTCCTGGTGGAAAACACCCAGGTGCTGCTCCGAAGCTGAGAAGTAGGGTTGGATGCCAACCAACGTCTTTAGCCTTCTAAACTGAGCCTTTAAAACTGGAGAGCCAGTTTGGTGTAGTGGTGAAGTGTGCGGACTCTTACCTGGGAGAACCGGGCTGGATTCCCCACTCCTCCACTTGCACCTGCTGGGATGGCCTTGGGTCAGTCAGAGCTCTCTTATCTGGGAGAACCGGGTTTGATTCCTCCCTCCTCCACTTGCACCTGCTAGCATGGCCTTGGGTCAGCCATAGCTCTGGCAGAGGTTGTCCTTGAAAGGGCAGCTGCTGTGAGAGCCCTCTCCAGCCCCACCCACTTCACAGGGTGTCTGTTGTGGGGGAGGAAGGTAAAGGAGATTGTAGGCCGCTCTGAGACTCTTCGTAGTGGAGGGCGGGATATAAATCCAATATCTTCATCTACCTCACAGGGTGTCCGTTGTGGGGGAGGAAGGTGAAGGAGATTGTGAGCTGCTCTGAGACTCTTCGGAGTGGAGGGCGGGGTATAAATCCAATATCTTCATCTACCTCACAGGGTGTCTGTTGTGGGGGAGGAAGGGAAAGGAGATTGTGAGCCGCTCTGAGACTTTTCGGAGTGGAGGGCGGGGTATAAATCCAATATCTTCATCTACCTCACAGGGTGTCTGTTGTGGGGGAGGAAGGGAAAGGAGATTGTGAGCCGCTCTGAGACTCTTCAGAGTGGAGGGCGGGATATAAATCCAATATCTTCATCTACCTCACAGGGTGTCTGTTGTGGGGGAGGAAGGTAAAGGGATTGTGAGCCGCTCTGAGACTCTTTGGAGTGGAGGGCGGGATATAAATCCAATATCCTCATCTACCTCACAGGGTGTCTGTTGTGGGGGAGGAAGGGAAAGTAGATTGTGAGCCGCTCTGAGTCTTTTCGGAGTGGAGGGCGGGATATAAATCCAATATCTTCATCTACCTCACAGGGTGTCTGTTGTGGGGGAGGAAGGGAAAGGAGACTGTGAGCCACTCTGAGACTCTTCGGAGTGGAGGGCGGGATATAAATCCAATATCTTCATCTACCTCACAGGGTGTCTGTTGTGGGGGAGGAAGGGAAAGGAGCTTGTGAGCCGCTCTGAGACTCTTCGGAGTGGAGGGCGAGATATAAATCCAATATCATCTTCTCAAACTGAGCCGACTGATGCTGAATCTGCTAAAGAGAGAGGTCCTATGCCTGAGTCGTGGCCGTCTGGGCAGGGGGATTCCCTTACCAACTTTTGACGGTGCGCCACTGACAAAGGCACACAAGGTCAGAAGTTTGGTGGTGCTACTGGAGCCCTCCCTGACAGTGGAGGCCCAGATAGCAGCAACTGTGAAATCCGCCTTTTTCCGTCTTAGGCGGGCAAAACAGTTGGCTCCTTTCCTTGCCTGTAGCGACCTGGCAACTGTGATCCATGCAACGGTTACCTCAAGATTGGACTACTGTAATGCCCTCTACATGGGGCTGCCCTTGTCATGAGCAAGGAAACTACAGCTAGCGCAGAACGTGGCGGCCAGGCTGTCAATGGGACTGGCCAGGTGGGAGCACGTACAGCTGGGGCTGCAAGAACTGCACTGGCTGCCAATAGTATACTGGATTCGTTACAAGGTGCTGGTTATTACCTTTAAATCCCTTTATGGCCGAGGACCTGCGTACCTGAGGGACCGTCTTTCCCCACATGTTACCCAGAGAGTACTAAGATCGGGAACGCAACATCTTTTAGTGATACCCGGGCCTAGAGAGACGAGGCTAACGGCTACCAAGGATCGCGCCTTCTCAGTAGCAGCCCCCTACTGGCGGAACCAGCTGATGGAGGAGGTGAGAGCCTTAGAATCATAGAGTTGGAAGGGACCTCTAGGGTCATCTAGTCCAACCCCCTGCACAAGGCAGGAAACTCACAACCACCTCCCCCTAAATTCACAGGATCTTCACTGCTGTCAGATGGCCATCTAAGCCTCTGTTTAGAAACCCCCAAGGAATCATAGAATCCTAGAGTTGAAAGGGATCTCCAGGGTCATCTAGTCCAACCCCCTGCACAAGGCAGGAAACCCACAAAGACCTCCCCCTAAATTCACAGGATCTTCATTGCTGTCAGATGGCCATCTAAGCCTCTGTTTAGAAACCCTCAAGGAATCATAGAATTCTAGAGTTGGAAGGGACTGCCAGGGTCATCTAGTCCAACCCCCTGCACAATGCAGGAAACACACAAATACCTCCCCCTCAATTCACAAGATCTTCATAGCTGTCAGGTAGCCATCTAGTCTCTGTTGAAAAACCTCCAATCAAGGAGACCCCACAACATCCCGAGGAGGAAGCCTGTTCCACTGAGGAACCACTCTTAACAGTCATAGAATCATAGAATTAGAAGAGACCTCTAGAGTCATCTAGTTCAACCCCCTGCACAAGGCAGGAAACTCACAAACCCCTCCCCCTAAATTCACAGGAGTTTCACTGCTGTCAGATGGCCATCTAGCCTCTGTTTAAAAACCTCCAAGGAAGGAGAGCCCACCACCTCCCGAGGAGGAAGCCTGTTCCACTGAGGAATCGCTCTAACGGTCAGGAAGTTCTTCGAATGTTGAACCGGAAACTCTTCTGATTTAATTTCAACCCATTGGTTCTGGTCCTACCTTTCTGGTCCACAGAAAACAATTCCACCCCATCCTCTATAGGACAGCACTTCAAGTACTTGAAGATGGTGATCATATAATAGAATCATAGAGTTGGAAGGGACCTCCAGGGTCATCTAGTCCAACCCCCTGCACAAGGCAGGAAACTCACAAACCCCTCCCCCTAAATTCACAGGAGTTTCACTGCTGTCAGATGGCCATCTAGCCTCTGTTTAAAAACCTCCAAGGAAGGAGAGCCCACCACCTCCCGAGGAGGAAGCCTGTTCCACTGAGGAATCGCTCTAACGGTCAGGAAGTTCTTCGAATGTTGAACCGGAAACTCTTCTGATTTAATTTCAACCCATTGGTTCTGGTCCTACCTTTCTGGTCCACAGAAAACAATTCCACCCCATCCTCTATAGGACAGCCCTTCAAGGCCTTGAAGATGGTGATCCCATCACCTCTCTGCTGCCTCTTCTCCAGGCTAAACATCCCCAGCTCCTTCAACCTTTCCTCATAGGACTTGTTCTCCAGACCCCCCCCCCGCCATTTATTTATTTATTTATCATTCATTTATTTGTAATTTATATCCCGCCTTTCCCACCAGGTGGCTCAGGGCGGCTTACAACATACCATCTTCATCGCCCTCCTCTGGACCCCTTCCGGCTTGTCTAGGTCCTTCTTAAAATGTGGTGCGCGAAACTGAACACATGACTCCAGGTGAAGTCTTATCAGAGCAGAGTAAAGCGATACCACCACTTCACGTGATCGGGACACGAGACTTCTCTTGATACAGACATGATTAGGAGTCTGCAAATGGGGGAGGGGGGGTTGCTGATGGCGAACTAGGGTTGCCAATCCCCAGGTGGGGGCAGGGGATCACCCGGTTTGGAGGCCCTGCCCCCTGCTTCAGGGTTATCAGAAAGCGGGAGGCAGGAGGAAATGTCAGCTGGGCACCCCATTATACCCTAACGAGATAGGCTCCCATAGGGTATAATGGAAAATCGATCTGCAGGTATCTGGAGCTTGGGGGAGGCCCTGTCTTTTTAGGTAGAGGCACCAAATTTTCAGCATAGCATCCAGTGCCTCTCCTCAAAATACTGTTTCAACAGGATTGGACCAGGGGATCCAATTTTGTGAGCCCCAAAAGAAGGTGCCCCTGTTCTCCATGATTTCTAATTGATGGAAGGCTTTTAAAAGAAGAAGAGTAATTGCAGATTTATACCCCGCCCTTCTCTCTGAATCAGAGACTCAGAGCAGCCTACAATCTCCTTTACCTTCCTCCCTCACAACAGACACCCTGTGAGGTGGGTGGGGCTGAGAGAGCTCTCCCAGAATCTGCCCTTTCAAGGACAGAGTCTCAGAGTGGCCTACAGTCTCCTTTACCTTCCTCCCGCACAACAGACACCCTGTGAGGTGGGTGGGGATGAGAGAGCTCTCCCAGAAGCTGCCCTTTCGAGGACAACTCTGCGAGAGCTGTGGCTGACCCGAGGCCATTCCAGCAGCTGCAAGTGGAGGAGTGGGGAATCAAACCCGGTTCTCCCAGAAAAGAAGGCGACTGCAGATTTACACCCTGCCCTTCTATCTGAATCAGAGCCTCAGAGCTGCTAACAATCTCCTTTATCTTCTCCCCCCACGACAGACACCCTGTGAGGTGGGTGGGGCTGAGAGAGCTCTCGCAGAAGCTGTCCTTTCGAGGGCAACTCTGCGAGAGCTGTGGCTGACCCGAGGCCATTCCAAGAAGATATTGAAGAAGAAGAAGATTTATATCCCGCTCTCCACTCCGAAGAGTCTCAGAGCGGCTCACAATCTCCTTTACCTTCCTCCCCCACAACAGACACCCTGTGAGGTGGGTGGGGCTGGAGAGGGCTCTCACAGCAGCTGCCCTTTCAAGGACAACCTCTGCCAGAGCTATGGCTGACCCAAGGCCATGCTAGCAGGTGCAAGTGGAGGAGTGGGGAATCAAACCTGGTTCTCCCAGATAAGAGTCTGCACACTTAACCACTACACCAAACTGGCTCTCCAAAAGGAGTCCTGGCCATTCCAGCAGCTGCAAGTGGAGGAGTGGGGAATCAAACCCGGTTCTCCCAGATAAGAAGGCGACTGCAGATTTACACCCCGCCCTTCTCTCTGAGTCAGAGCCTCAGAGCTGCTAACAATCTCCTTTATCTTCTCCCCCCACGACAGACACCCTGTGAGGTGGGTGGGGCTGAGAGAGTTCTCCCAGAAGCTGCCCTTTCGAGGACAACTCTGCGAGAGATGTGGCTGACCCGAGGCCATTCCAGCAGCTGCAAGTGGAGGAGTGGGGAATCAAACCCGGTTCTCTCAGATAAGTGTCCACGCACTTATCCACTACACCATACTGGCTCTCCTGTTAAGTCTAGTTGCAAGTTGCTATGGCATTTTGTTGCTAATGCAACAAAGATTGGTTGATTTATTAAAAGGAGTATGTGATGGCCAGGACTCCTTTTGGAGTTCAATCGTGTGTGTCCTGACCTTGCTCCTGCCTCCACCCCCAAAGTCCCCAGAGATTTCTTGAGTACGACCTGGCGACCCTATGGCAAATGATGTTGAGAGACGGGCCCTCTGAAAGAAAGACAGAGAGGCCTAATGGGAAGTGGTTAATGTGTTGACTCTAGCACAGGAGTGTCAAACTCATTTGTTATGAGGGCCGGATCTGACATAAATGAGACGTCGTTTGGCCGAGCCATGTCGGGCTGAGCCATCTGTGTACCTATTTAAGATTAGGTAGCAGAGATACAAATTTTCTGAAGAAAACACTGGGCAAAGGAAGCTCTGGCGCTTTCCTGCCTTCCTCAGGGGACTGGGTGGGGGGAGGAGCCTCAGCCAATGGAGAAAATAGAGGTTTTACTCTGTAGTTCCTGAGCAAGCCTTGCAACGCAAGCTGTGATGCAGAAGGAAACAAGAGAGGGAGAAGGAAGCAGATGACAGCCAGGTGCTCGGGGACTTGCTTGAGCCCTCCAGGGGCCTGATTCGGCCCCTGGACGGCATGTTTGACACCCCTGATCTAGCACTTTTAAAATCCCCATTCGACCCAACCGGTCTCCGCTGAGCCCACCTCGCAGAGCAGTTGTGAGGACAAAATCGGGGCACGCCACCTCCGCTGCCCTCGATCTGCCCGGATCGAAACTTTATTCAAGCAGACAGACCCATCTTTGTTCTCACAGTTCGCTCCCCGGCTGGGATTACGCAATCGCTGGAGGTTAGAACAGGTTGCGTGCCGCTGGCGTCTGTCTCTCTGAGCCCAAAATAAAATATTGATTGTAGCAGGTAATTTTCTCGGGCAAGGCTGCCGAGCGGAGGCGGCGGGGAAGAGCTCGGACCTCCCATCCCCAGCTTGGTTCTCGAATGCCTAGCTGGAGAACGGTGCATTCCGCCGGGTTTGCTCTGGGAAAAGAGACTGAATTAGCACTAAATAGTCTCCCTCTCAACACTCCCTCTAAGACGGGTGGCCAAGCTTGCTTAACGTAAGAGCCGCGTAGAATAAGCGTCAGACGCTTAAGAGCTGCAAGATATGAATGTCAGATGTTGGAAGGAAGGAAGGATGGAAGGAAGAAAGGAAAGAAGGAGGGAAGGAAGGATGGAAGGAAGTGCTCACTTCAACGAGTTGAAATTAAATCAAGAGTTTCCGGCTCAACATTAGGAAGAACTTCCTGACGGTTAGAGCAGCTCCTTAGTGGAACAGGCTTCCTCCTTGGGAGGTGGTGGGCTCTCCTTCCTTGGAGGTCTTTAAACAGAGGCTAGATGGCCCTCTAACAGCAATGAGGATCCTGTGAATTTAGGGGGGGGTATTTATGGGTTTCCTGAATTGTGCAGGGGGTTGGACTAGATGACCCTGGAGGTCCCTTCCCACTCTATGATTCGAAGGAAGGAAGGAAGGAAGGAAGGAAGGAAGGAAGGAAGGAAGGAAGGAAGGAAGGAAGGCAAACAGAGGGAGGAGGGAGGGAGGTGTGGAAAGAAATAACTTTAGCTTTAAAAGCGTTCTCCAGGCTGCCGGCTGGCTTGGCTTAGAGAAGAGTTTTAAGAGAGAGAACTGCCTTCTCCAAGCTGGCAGATGAGGGAGGCAGTGGGGGCTTCAAGAGCCACACAATATGTGCAAAAGAGCCGCACATGGCTCCTGAACCACGGTTTGGCCACCCCTGCTTTAAGATTCATTCATTCATTGAATTGAAATTTATATCCCGCCCTCCCCTGACGGGCTCAGGGCGACTGAGCGGAGTCTCGTGAGCAAAAATTCTGCTTCATAAGCTCCTGGCATTAAAGTCGGGAGCGAGCAATTTGGCTACTGCATACATTCAGTTTGCTCTGGGGCCATTTTTCCTGAGCTGAGACAAAAATGTGTGAAGCGGAGGCTAAAAAACTGCGCTCGCTCACACCCACTCAGCTTAGAGGGAACCCAGGTTAGCACTGGTGGCCGGGTCTCCCTGCACTGGCTACTGGTGGAAGGAAGGGAGGGAGGGAGGGAGGGAAGAATGGGAGGAAAGAATGGAAGGAAGGAGGGAAGGAAGGAAGGAAAGAAGGAGGGAAGGAAGGAAAGAGTGAGGGAAGGATGAAAGGAAGGAAAGAAGGAGGGAAGGATGGAAGGAAGGAGGGAAGGAAGGAAGGAAGGAGGGAAGGAAAGGAGGAGGGAAGGAAGGAGGGAAGGAAGGAAAGAATGGAAGGAGGGAGGGAAGGAAGGAAAGAAGGAGGGAAGGAAGGAAGGAGTGAGGGAAGGATGAAAGGAAGGAGGGAAGGATGGAAGGAAAGAAGGAGGGAAGGATGGAGGGAAGGAAGGAAGGAGGGAAGGAAAGAAGGAGGGAAGGAGGGAATGATGGAGGGAAGGAAAGAAGGAGGGAAGGAAGTGCTCTCTTCAACGAGTTGAAATTAAATCAAGAGTTTCCGGCTCAACTTTAGGAAGAACTACCTGACGGTTAGAGTGGTTCCTCAGTGGAACAGGCTTCCTCCTCAGGCGGTGGTGGGCTCTCCTTCCTTGGAGGTTTCTAAACATTTGCCCTCTGGGATTTCTCTTCTAGAAATCCCGACGAGGGAAGTGCTGAGTTGTGAAGGGAAACAAAACCGGTGTTTTCTGTCCCATAGCCGCTCCCTGAAAGAGGTTCAGCGGTCTCTCTGGGTCCCGGGCCATCGAACCTTGACTGTCCTCGCTTAACTTGGAGAGCTGTTCAAACAGGGTGGTCAGAGGTCCCCAGAGACATGCTAAACGTTCGCCCGTTCATCCTCCTAAAGAGCTGCGTGTGCGCCGATCCATCCGGAAGCACGAGAGGTGCTGTGGAAGCATTCGTGGATCGCAGTGGACCTTCCATCGATTGATATTCAGCCGCCTGACAAAAGAGCAGTTCTGGGCACAGGATCGCTCTGTCGTGTTTCTCCGGGATCAGGGGTGGAATTCTAGGAGGAGCTTCTTTGCATATTAGGCCACACCTCCTAATGTAGCCAATCCTCCAAAAGCTTGTTGTTGTTCAGTCACACAGTCAAGTCTCTTTACGACCCCATGGACAAAGTCCTGCCAGGCCCTCCTGTCTTCCACCATCCTCCGAAGTCTGCTCAAATCCGTGTTTGTTACATCAGTAACGCTGTCCAGCCATCTCACCTTTTGCCGTCCCCTTCTTCTTTTGCCTTCTGTCTTTCCCAGCATCAGGGTCTTCTCCAGGGAGTGCTCCCTTCTCACTTGGTGGCCAAAGTATTTGAGCTTCAGCTTCAGCATCTGACTTTCCAGGGAACCGTCTGGGTTGATTTCCCTTAGGACTGACTGGTTGGATCTTCTTGCAGTCCAAGGGACTCTCAAGAGTCTTCTCCAGCACTACATCACAAAGGCGTCTATTCTTCTGTGCTCGGCCTTCCTTATGGTCCAGCTCTCACAGCCATACATTACTAACGGGAATACCATTGCTTTGACTA
The DNA here is from genome assembly GCF_032191835.1 of Heteronotia binoei. Taxonomy (NCBI): domain Eukaryota; kingdom Metazoa; phylum Chordata; class Lepidosauria; order Squamata; family Gekkonidae; genus Heteronotia; species Heteronotia binoei. The sequence continues at coordinate 282,354,125 of NC_083223.1, forward strand.
TACAGACTTTTGTTGGCAGGGTGATGTCTCTATTTTTTTATACTGCCCAGGTTCGCCGTAGCTGTCCTTCCAAGGAGCAAATGTCTTTTAATTTCATGGCTACAGTCACCATCTGCAGTGATCTTGGAACCCAGAAATGTGAAGTCTGTCACGACTTCCATGTCTTCCCCTTCTGTTTGCCAAGGTGCGATGGAGCCGGATGCCATGATCTTAGTTTTTTTGATGCTGAGCTTCAAGCCTACTTTTGTGCTCTCCTCTTTCACCCTCAGCAAGAGGTTCTTTAGGTCCTCCTTCCTTTCTGCCATTAGAGCGGTGACATCTGCATATCTGAGGTTGTTGATGTTTTCCCTGGCAATCTTAACTCTGGCTTGTGCTTCATCCAGGCCAGCATTCCGCTTGATGTACTCTGCGTATAAATTAAATAAGCAGGGTGACAATATACATCCTTGTCGAACTCCTTTTCCTGTTCTAAATCAATCAGTTGTTCCATATCCTGTTCTGACAGTTGCTTCTTGACCCTTATACAGGTTTCTTAAGGACTTGCCACAGTTTGTTGTGATCCACACAATCAAAGGCTTTAGTGTAGTCAACGAAACAGAAATAGATGTTTTTCTGATACTCCCGTGGTTTCTCCATAATCCAGCGAATGTTGGCTTACAAGAGAGCTTACAAGGCTCTTTTTTGTAAGCTCCTGGAGGATTGGCTACATCAGGGAGTGTGTGGCCTAATATGCAAAGGAGTCCCTGCTAGGATTCCACCCCTGTCTGGGATGATGTGTAGAATTCTGCCGGCAGTCTTAATCGGGAGGAAAGTCACCGGTTCTTTATAAAACTTGCCCTGCGGAGGAATTCAAGGCCAATCTTAAGAGAGGTTTTTAACGACTTGAGGCTTTCAGCTGATAATAAAAAAAAAATATCCCGAGCCCGGTAATGTTACGACTTCCAGTATGTTGGAAGAGATGAAGATGAGCCCTTTGTGGAAAAAGGCTTTGGCAATCCTGACTCCCTCTGGGTTCTTGCAAGCCTTCGCTAGGAAGTGAGGGACTTGCCGGAACGTGGAGAAGAGCACGGCACATTCTGTGCGGCTGGCTCTTAGGAAAGAAAACCGAAGTGTCTCCGGAGGCAGTGTTTTCTGATAGGACTGCGTTTGCTTTGATTAAGCAATGACTTGTAGATACTGAAATGCAAGAACTCGGAAGCCCTGCCTCTGGCAGACGTTGCCCTTTGAGGTGGTGGATCTCCTCTAGTGCTCTGGCAAGACCTCCCCTGGAGTCTTGTGTTCACTTTGGGGCACCACATTTTAAGAAGGATCCAGGGGAGGGTGACGAAGATGGTGAGAGGTTTGGAGAACAAGTCCTATGAGGAAAGGCTGAAGGAGCTGGGGATGTTTAGCCTGGAGAGGAGGCGGCTGAGAGGTGATAGGATCACCATCTTCAAGTACTTGAAGGGCTGTCATCTAGAGGGGTCTGGAGACCAAGTTCTATGAGGAAAGGTTGAAGGAGCTGGCGATGTTTAGCCTGGAGAGGAGGCGGCTGAGAGGTGATAGGATCACCATCTTCAAGTCCTTGAAGGACTGTCCTATAGAGGAGGGTGTGGAATTGTTTTCTGTGGCCCCAGAAGGTAGAACCAGAACCAGTGGGTTGAAATTAAATCAAAAGAGTTTCCGGCTCAACATCAGGAAGAATTTCCTGACCATTAGCGGGATTCCTCAGTGGTTCCTCGGGAGGTGGTGGGCTCTCCTTCCTTGGAGGTTTATCAACAGAGGCTAGATGGCCATCTGACAGCAATGAAGATCCTGTGAATTTAGGGGGAGGTGTTTGTGAGTTTCCTGCATTGTGCAGGGGGTTGGACTAGATGACCCTGGAGGTCCCTTCCAACTCTAGGATTCTATGAACCTTGCCAACATCTCTTTCTTCCCCTTACGTTCGTAGAGCCTTCATGTCAGCTTGCTCTAATGTCCTCCCTTCTGCTGTGCTGTACGGGAGGTTTAAGAAAATCCCACATTCCAACAGGTTTTGTGGTTGTGGCTGAAGGGATATAGAAAGTACTGAACACGTCCTCCTGCATTGTACATTTCACTGTGATATTCGTGCCGTTTACTTAGATCCTCTTCTTCGAAATCACAAGGGGCAATCTGATGGGGGTAAGACTCTCTTCCTATTGTCATCTCCTAACCCTGAGATTATTGAGACTGGGGCTAAATAGCCGTGCTGTGCTTCTAAGAGGAGAGGAGCGTTTCAAATGTTGGGGTAATAGATGTTTTCTCCATTGTTGATTGTGCGCATCTATGCTGTTATGAAGTAGCCCCATTGTGCAGAGTGGTAAAGCTGCAGTCCGAGCTTTCTGCTCATGACCCGAGTTCGATCCCGGTGGAAGCAGGGTTCAGGTAGCCAGCTCAAGGTTGACTCAGCCTTCCATCCTTTCGGGGTCGGTGAAATGAGTACCCAGCTTGCTTGGGGGAAAGTGTAGATGACTGGGGAAGGCAACGGCATACCACCCTGTGAAAATGTCATGATGTGATGTCACCCCAGAGTTGGCAACGACTGGTGCTTGCACAGGGGACTACTTGTGGAACGGGTCCAGAGAAGGGTGACAAAGATGGTGAAGGGTCTGGAGACCAAGTCCTATGAGGAATGGTTGATAGAGCTGGGCCTGATTAGCCTGGAGAGGAGGCGGCTGAGAGGTGATAGGATCACCATCTTCAAGCACTTGAAGGGCTGTCCTATAGAGGATGGCGTGGAATTGTTTTCTGTGGCCCCGGAAGGTAGGACCAGAACCATTGGGTTGAAATTAAATCAAAAGAATTTCCAGCTCAACATGAGGAAGAACTTCCTGACCGTTAGAGCGATTCCTCAGTCCAACACTCCGTGTCACATAAGAGAAGCCCTGTTGGATCAGGCCAGTGGCCCATCCAATCCAACACTCTGTGTCACATAAGAACATAAGAGAAGCCCTGTTGGATCAGGCCAATGGCCCCTCCAGTCCAACACTCTGTGCCACACAGTGGCCAAAAAACCAGGTGCCGTCAGGAGGTCCACCAGTGGGTCCAGTACACTAAAAACCCTCCCACTGTGCCCCCCCATAAGAGATGCCATCTTGGATCAGGCCAATGGCCCATCCAGTCCAACACTCTGTGTCACACAGTGTCATCAGGAGGTCCACCAGTGAGGCCAGGACACTAAAAGCCCTCCCACTGTGTCCCCCCAAGCCCCAAGAATGCAGAGCATCACTGCCGCAGACATAGAGTTCCAACGATAACCTGTGGCTATCCCCTCAATATAAGAACATAAGGGAAGCCATGTTGTATCAGGCCAATGGCCCCTCCAGCCCAACACTGTGCCACACAGTGGCCAAAAAACCCAAGTGCCATTAGGAGATCCATCATTGGGGCCAGGACATTAGAAGCTTTCCCACTGTGCGCCCCCAACCCCCAAAGCACAAAAAGAAGCCATGTTGGATCAGGCCAGTGGCCCATCCAGTCCAACACTCTGTGTCACATAAGAACATAAGAGAAGCCGTGTTGGATCAGGCCAATGGCCCCTCCAGTCCAACACTCTGTGTCACATAAGAACATAAGAGAAGCCATGTTGGATCAGGCCAGTGGCCCATTCAGTCCAACACTCTGTGCCACACAGTGGCAAGAACTCAGGGGCCATCAGGAGGTCCATCAGTGGGGCCAGAAAACTAGAAGCCCTCCTACTGTGCCCCCCAAGCACCAAGAATACAGAGCATCACTGCCCCACACAGAGAGTTCCAACAATATTAGCTGTGGCTAATAGCCAGTGATGGACCTCTGCTCCAGATGTTTATCCAACCTCCTCTTGAAGCTGTCTATGCCTGTAGCCGCCGCCACCTCCTGTGGCAGTGAATTCCACGTGTTCATCGCCCTTTGGGTGAAGTAGTACGCAGTCGAACAATGCCAGGAGAACTGTGTGTACTTGGCGTGTGTCGCAAATTTGCGTTACTTTGGCTTCCTCTTGCCAAGATTTCTGATACGGGGCGGGGGGGAGGAAGGCGTCCCACCTTGCTTCAGGTGGGGTTGTGCATCTTGATAGACTGCACCCCCCTTTAGTTCAGGGGGGGAAAGGTGAGGGGATTGGTTGGCTTCCCTGCTTTACGCCCTGAAATGACTTGGGCCCCCTCCCAGAGAGGGAGTCAGTTGTGCATACGACGGCCAATCCCCAGGTGGGGGCAGGGGATCCCCCAGTTTGGAGGCCCTCCCCCCACTTCAGGGAAATCAGAAAGCGGGGGAGGGGAGGGAAATGTCTGCTGGGCACTCCATGATTCCCTATGGAGACCGATTCTCATAGGGAATAATGGAGAATTGATCTGCTAGCATCTGGGGGTCCAGTTCTGTGAGCCCCAAAAGTAGGTGCCCCTCTCCATTATTTCCAATGGAGGGTAGGCATTTAAAAGATGTGCGGTCCCTTTCAATGTGATGGCCAGAACTCCCTTTGGAGTTCAATTCTGCTTGTCACACCCTTGCTCCTGGCTCCACCCCCCCCTCAAGTCTCCTGGCTCCACCCCTAAAGTCTCCTGGCTCCACCCCCAAAGTCTCTTGGCTCCACCCCCAGAGTCCCCAGACATTTCTTGAATTGGACTCGGCAACCCTTGTTGTGCAACCAGCGTCTGACTCCAATGCCCGTGAGAGCCAATTTCTTCTACCTTTTCTGCTGCGCTGGCTGTTTCTCAGTCGGGTAGGATCGGGCCCTGGCGGGGGGCCAGGCCAGCTGGGAGCGCCTCCCTGCTCGACTGTAAGTGATCCGAAGGCATTTAGCGCCTGGGAGGGTGAAGACGTACGAAATCTCCCTGAAGGTCAGGGCAGAAGGTGTCGGCGGCGGCAGGAAAGCTGTTGAGCGCCGGCTTAACCCGGAGTGCCAGCTGGCGTCACTCACTCTAAACGAGGCATTGCCAAAATTGCTTAATATAAGAGCCGCATAGAATAAATGTCTGATGTCTGAGAGCCGCGAGGCATGAACATCAGCTGTTTGAGAGCCACAAGACAGGGAGGGAGGGAGGAGAAGGGAAAGAAGGAAGGAAAGAATCCTAGAGTTGGAAGGTATCTCCAGGGTCATCTAGTCCAACCCCCTGCACAATGCAGGAAACTCACAAACACCTCCCCCTAAATTCACAGGATCTGCATTGCTGTCAGGTGGCCATCTAGCCTCTGTTGAAAAACCTCCAAGGAAGGAGAGCCCGCCACCTCCCAAGGAGGAAGCCCGTTCCACTGAGGAACCTGTCATAGAATCATATGGAAGGTATCTCCAGGGTCATCTAGTCCAACCTGCTGCACAAGGCAGGAAACTCACAAACCCCTCCCCCTCAATTCACAGGATCCTCATTGCTGTCAGATGGCCGTCTAGCCTCTGTTGAAAAACCTCCAAGGAAGGAGAGCCCACCACCTCCCAAGAAGGAAGCCTGTTCCGCTGAGGAACCGCTCGAACGGTCAGGAAGTCCTTCCTCACGTTTAGCCAAAAAATCCGAGGAGGCAGCATCTGTGGAACGGCTGGGCCTCTATGCCCTGTTTTGTTGGTCCTCCAGAATTAGTTGGCTGAACTAGATGAACCATTGGTCAGATTTGGTAGGACGTCTTCCTGTGTTCTATGACTCCTCCGGCCCTGTGGCTGCGATCTGTACTTATCTCAGATTTAAGGAACTCTGATTGTTTCCCTTTGCATTGACTCCACGTGGTTGATGTTTATTCTGGCCCTGCTCATAAAGGCATCTCAGAAATGAAAGCACGCTGTTATTTGCCCTTATATTCTCTTTCTGTTGCATGGCGTTGCCAGGGGAGTGGTCTAATATACAAATAAGTTCCTGGTGGGCTTTTCCTACAAAAAAGCCCCCGCGCAAAACAATGGTGATACCTGGGGGTGTGTGGCCTAATAGGCAAATGAGTTCCTGCTGCGCTTTTTTCTGCCAAAAAAGCCCTGCGCGAAACAATGGTGATGTCGGGGCGTGGCCTGATATTCAAATGAGTTCCGGCTAAGTTTTTTTTCTGCAAAAAAAGCCCCGCGCGAAACAATAGCGATGTCAAGGTGTGTGGCCTAATATGCAAATGAGTTCTGGCTGAGCTGTTTTCTGCCAAAAGCCCAGCACGAAACAATGGCGATGTCAGGGGCATGGCCTAATATGCAAATGAGTCCGGCTGGGTTTTTTTCTGCCCCCAAAAGCCCTGGGTAACACACCATTACCTGTCGATTGGTCTCCTGCTTGGGTTGCCAGCTGCAGGTTGGGAAATTACTGGAGATTTGGGGTTGGCGCCTGTGGAAAAAGAGCAACCAAAGTGAGATAGAACGCCGTAGCTTCCCTCCTCAGAAGGTGTCGTTTCCTCCAGGGGGACTGATCTTTGTGATCTGGAGACCTGTTGTGATTCCAGGAGACCTCCAGCTCCAGTCTGGCAACCCACCCTCATGTTTTGTCTGTGTTGTGATCCTCCCCACCCCCCTGCTTTGCTATCGGGCTTTCTTGCCCTACCCTGGATGGCCAGGCTAGCCCCGTCTCATCCACTGTGTGAGACAGGAGGCTGGACTGGAGGAACCCTTATTGGTCTGACCCGGCAGGGCTCTTCTGAGGTTCTCCTCAAGGGAAGGCCTTGGCCTCTCTGCCCTGTTGTGGGCCCTACAGAGGAACTGTTGGCCATTGTGTGAGACAGGAAGCTGGACTAGATGGGCCCTCCCTGGTCTGACCCAGCAGGGCTCTCTGAGGTTCTTCTCAGGGGAAGAATTCTGATGTTCTTCTCTTCCCTGTTGTTGGCCCTTCAGAGGAACTGCTTGGCCACTGTGTGAGACAGGAAGCTGGACTAGATGGGCCCTCCCTGGTTTGACCCAGCAGGGCTCTCTGAGGTTCTTCTCAGGGGAAGAATTCTGATGTTCTTCTCTTCCCTGTTGTTGGCCCTGCAGAGGAACTGCTTGGCCACTGTGAGACAGGAAGCTGGACTAGATGGGCCCTCCCTGGTCTGACCCAGCAGGGCTCTCTGAGGTTCTTCTCAGGGGAAGAATGCTGATGTTCTTCTCTTCCTTGTTGTTGGCCCTTCAGAGGAACTGGCTGGCCACTCTGTGAGACCTCTTCTGAGGTTCTTCCCAAGGGAAGGCCTCGGCCTCTCTGCCCTGCTGTTGGCCCTTCAGAGGCACTGGTTGAGTGAGGCAGGAGGCTGGACTGGAGGGGCCACAGGTTTGATCCAGCAGTTCTTCTTTGGGGCCTTGTAGCTCAGTGGCACCCTATGCTGGGTAGCCTGATCTCGTCAGATCTTGGGAGCTACACAGGGTCAGCTCTAGCTAGGACTCGATGGAAGACCTCTGAGGAGCCCTGAGGTGGTGACGCTGAGGCAGGCCATGGCCACCCGCCTCTGAAGCTCTTGGAAACCGTATGAGCCGGCCAGAAGTCAGCCGTAACTTGATAGGACTTGGGAGTGGTTTCTGCTGTCAGGTCTGGTCAGACACCTCCCCAGAGGCCCTTGATTCTCGCTGTGTCCTGGAATCCTGGCTGGGCCCGCCTGTTTAATTGTCTACCTCAGTCTCGGGTCCTCTTGGAGGATGCAAAGTCCACCAGGTGAACCTTTGCTCACCGCATGGATGTGGCCGCTCCGGCACGGCTGTCTTGCCTGGCCTTTTGGGGCGCCTCTCCCTTCCGTGACAGATAGGCAAAGAATTTGCTTTTTTAGAGTTTCTCCGGTACTTCCCTTTGGAGCGAAGATGATCTACAGAAATGCGTTCCGGAGTGGAGAACGGAAGGGAGGGGATGAAGAGAGAGAGCTCTTTCCTTTGTGGTTTTTGAACGAGGGTCCACGGAACCCCGCCAGGTCCAGCCACGTGGCTCTGAAAATAACTACGCTCACGCCCCGCGTGTTCAATATTAGCCACAATTTGTTTCTTCCAGAAATTCTCAACACTGTCACAGACGAAACACCAGCTATTACGCAATACGCCTACTGTCCAGAAAAATCATATATTATTAAAGTCCAACGAATCATAAAAGAACTGGTCAAATTTCGTTTCGGGAAGACCCTTCTTCAGGGGGGCTGTCTTTTACTTTGATGGGTTCAGTGGTGTTGATGTGCCATTTTTCATATCTCATAAAAAGGTCAAGGTAGTCCCCTGTGCAAGCAGCAGTCGTTTCCAACTCTGGGGTGATGTCACTTTCACAACGTTTTCACGGCAGACTTTTTACGGGGTGGTTTGCCCTTGCCTTCCCCAGCCATCTACGCTTTCCCCCCAGCAAGCTGGGGACTCCTTGGACGGACCTCGGAAGGATGGAAGGCTGAGTCGACCTGGAGCCGGCTGCTTGAACCCAGCTTCCGCTGGGATCGAACGCAGGTCGTGAGCAGAGCTTAGGACTGCAGTACTGCAGCTTTAACACTCTGCGCCACGGGGCTCTTAAAGGAAAAGGTAATCCCCCTGTGCAAGCACCAGTCGTTTCCGACTCTGGGGTGACATCACTTTCACAACGTTTTCACGGCAGACTTTTTACGGGGTGGTTTGCCGTTGCCTTCCCCTGTCATCGACGCTTTCCCCCCAGCAAGTTGGGGACTCCTTTGACCGACCTCGGAAGGATGGAAGGCTGAGCCAACCTGGATCCGGCTACCTGAACCAGCTTCCGCCGGGATCGAACTCAGGTCGTGAGCAGAGGGCTCCGACTGCAGTACTGCAGCTTTCCCACTCTGCACCACGGGGCTCTTTTCAAACGATAATCTCATCGAAAGTCTCTTGTTGGAACGCCGCTGCCACGCCTTATCCCGCAGCGTTTGATAGCGTTCTGTAACGATGCTGAGAATTTTTGGAAGGAGCAAATTGTGGATAATATGGAACATTTTTTCAATGCAGGGTGTGAGCGTTATTATTTCGCAGTTCCCTTTGCCTCCGCGGTACCTCTCACTGAGGACATGCCTCTTAAAAGCAGGGAGATCTCCTGGGATCATAACTGCTTTTCAGGGGGATAGAGATCTGTCTGCCTGGACAAAATGGCCATTTTGGAAGGTCTTTTAGGGTCATCTAATCAGGCCTCAGATTCAGCCGGAGCTCACAGGAGCACAGCTCCTGACCCTTTCTGAGGATTCCCCCTTCTCTTCACCTACCTAGTCCATCGACTAGTAGGTGCAGCTGCATAACAATCCCTGGATTAGGAGAGCGAGCAGCCAGCCAGCCCCCAGGGGCTTTGCCACGCCCCCAGCAGCCCTCATTCACCCCTGGAGAAGCCCCGTGCCACCCTTTCTCCACTTCTGAGGTGATTTTGGGCGATCGGCGGCTTGCTGGCCTTTTGACTGGGGGGCCCCTGCCAAGAAGAGCCCCAGGTGAGCAAGGCCTGCTTGAGCTGGCTGGATCTCTAGTCAACCCAAGCAGGCCTCGCTCACCCGGGGCTCTCCTTTCCTGTGTCAGGTTGCTTTTGGCTGGGGTGTGTGTGCGCAGCATATGCTAATGAGTTATGCTAGTGAGCTCCGCCACCTGTTTTTCTATAAAAGGACCCCGTTCGGTGTAGCCAGTTTGGTGTAGTGATTAAGTGTGTGGACTCTTATCTGGGAGAACCGGGTTTGAATCCCCACTCTTCCACTTGCACCTGCTAGCATGGCCTTGGGTCAGCCATAGCTCTGGCAGAGGTTGTCCTTGAAAGGGCAGCTTCTGGGAGAGCTCTCTCAGCCCCACCCACCCCACAGGGTGTCTGTTGTGGGGGAGGAAGGTAAAGGAGATTGTAGGCTGCTCTGAGCCTCTGTCCTTGAAAGGGCAGCTGCTGTGAGAGCTCTCTCCAGCCCCACCCACCTCACAGGGTGTCTGTTGTGGGGAAGGAAGGGAAAGGAGATTGTGAGCTGCTCTGAGACTCTTCGGAGTGGAGGGCGGGATATAAATCCAATATCTTCATCTACCTCACAAGGTGTCTGTTGTGGGGGAGGAAGGGAAAGGAGATTGTAGGCCGCTCTGAGCTTCTGTCCTTGAAAGGGCAACTGCTCTGAGAGCCCTCTCTAGCCCCACGCACCTCACAGGGTGTCTGTTGTGGGGGAGGAAGGGAAAGGAGATTGTGAGCCGCTCTGAGACTCTTCGGAGTGGAGGGTGGGATATAAATCCAAAATCTTAATCTACCTCACAGGGTGTCTGTTGTGGGGGAGGAAGGGGAAGGAGATTGAGATCTGCTCTGAGACTCTTTGAAGTGGAGGGCGGGATATAAATCCAATATCTTCATTTACCTCACAGGGTGTCTGTTGTGGGGGAGGAAGGGAAAGGAGATTGTGAGCCGCTCTGAGACTCTTTGGAGTGGAGGGCGGGATATAAATCCAATATCTTCATCTACCTCACAGGGTGTGTGTTGTGGGGGAGGAAGGGAAAGGAGATTGTGAGCCGCTCTGAGACTCTTTGGAGTGGAGGGCGGGATATAAATCCAATATCTTCATCTACCTCACAGGGTGTGTGTTGTGGGGGAGGAAGGGAAAGGAGATTGTGAGCCGCTCTGAGACTCTTTGGAGTGGAGGGCGGGATATAAATCCAATATCTTCATCTACCTCACAGGGTGTCTTTTGTGGGGGAGGAAGGTAAAGGAGATTGTGAGCCACTCTGAGACTCTTTGGAGTGGAGGGCGGGATATAAATCCAATATCTTCATCTACCTCACAGGGTGTGTGTTGTGGGGGAGGAAGGGGAAGGAGATTGAGATCTGCTCTGAGACTCTTCAGAGTGGAGGGCGGGATATAAATCCAATATCTTCATTTACCTCACAGGGTGTCTGTTGTGGGGGAGGAAGGGAAAGGAGATTGTGAGCTGCTCTGAGACTCTTCGGAGTGGAGGGCGGGATATAAATCCAATATCTTCATCTACCTCACAGGGTGCCTGTTGTGGGGGAGGAAGGGAAAGGAGATTGTGAGCCGCTCTGAGACTCTTCGGAGTGGAGGGCGGGATATAAATCCAATATCTTCATCTACCTCACAGGGTGTGTGTTGTGGGGGAGGAAGGGGAAGGAGATTGAGATCTGCTCTGAGACTCTTCGGAGTGGAGGGCGGGATATAAATCCAATATCTTCATCTACCTCACAGGGTGTGTGTTGTGGGGGAGGAAGGGGAAGAAGATTGAGATCTGCTCTGAGACTCTTCGGAGTGGAGGGTGGGATATAAATCCAATATGTTCATTTACCTCACAGGGTGTCTGTTGTGGGGGAGGAAGGGGAAGGAGATTGTGAGCCGCTCTGAGACTCTTTGAAGTGGAGGGCGGGATATAAATCCAATATCTTCATGTACTTCACAGGGTGTCTGTTGTGGGGGAGGAAGGAAAAGGAGATTGTGAGCCGCTCTGAGACTCTTCGGAGTGGAGGGTGGGATATAAATCCAATATCTTCATCTACCTCACAGGGTGTCTGTTGTGGGGGAGGAAGGGAAAGGAGATTGTGAGCCGCTCTGAGACTCTTCGGAGTGGAGGGTGGGATATAAATCCAATATCTTCATCTACCTCACAGGGTGTCTGTTGTGGGGGAGGAAGGGAAAGGAGATTGTGAGCCGCTCTGAGACTCTTCGGAGTGGAGGGCGGGATATAAATCCAATATCTTCATCTTCTTCTGCATCTAATCCACCTCCTGCACGATGCAGGAAATAACTCCGCCAGTCACATCTCCAGTGACTCCTGCTCCTCGCCCAGAAGATGGGGAGGGGGGAGGGAAAAACTTGTCAAACCGGCCTGTTGAAACCTTCAAAGGCTGCCCTCCTATGGTTGCACCCTTCCCCCCAAAAAAAGAACTCCAGATATTTCACAGTTTGGAGCTCACAGCTTGGATGGGTAGCACCATAGCTTTTCTCGATCAGGAATACCCAGGAATACAGGTCTGGCTAGGTGGGGTCAGGGGGTGTGGCGGAGAGCCAATTTGGTTGTAGGGGTGAAGTACACGGGTAGCATGATCTGGGTTTTTCACAGTCGTGCTACTGAGATCAAAGGTTTGCTCAGTCTGTTCATTTTGCTATTCTGTCCTTGGATCTTAAATTGGCACCCATTTTGCATGCCTAAAGAACTGCCTACCCGCTATATGTCGCTCTGCTCACTGTACCGGATTCCTCGTCTGATAAAGTGTGCTTGTAGCATACGGAAGCTGACATTCTGAATAAAACTTGGTTGGTCTTGACTCCTATAGTAGATGTATGGTTTCTGTTTCTGGCTTTAATTGTGTGCTTGAACGGTCGTTTGCGTAAAATGTATTAGGATGTACGCGTTTTTGATTGTGAGAGTTGAATAATTTCCGGTGAATTGTTGTTACTCCTGGAGAAAACATCTGCTTCAGAGATTGGTCTCCCTGGCATTAGACTCTGCTGAGGTCTTTCCCTTCCCCAAAACCCCACCTTCTCCGGGATCCACCCCCAAAATCTGAACCTGCAACTAGCAACTCTAGACAAAAGCAGTGACCCACCCCGACTTCCGCTTCCCCTTTCTCCAGGCCTCTGGGTCCTTCGGCATCAAAAACTGATCCACATTTCCAAATTCATCTTTGCCCCAGTAAAGGGTAGAAACTTAGGTCTTAAGAACATAAGAGAAGCTGTGTTGGATCAGGCCAGTGGCCCATGCAGTCCAACACTCTGTGTCACATAAGAACAGAAGAGAAGCCCTGTTGGATCAGGCCAGTGGCCCATCCAGTCCAACACTCTGTCACATAAGAACATAAGAGAAGCCCTGTTGGATCAGGCCAGTGGCCCCTCCAGTCCAACACTCTGTGTCACATAAGAACATAAGAGAAGCCCTGTTGGATCAGGCCAATGGCCCCTCCAGTCCAACACTCTGTGTCACATAAGAACATAAGAGAAGCCCTGTTGGGTCAGGCCAGTGGCCCCTCCAGTCCAACACTCTGTGTCACATAAGAACATAAGAGAAGCCCTGTTGGATCAGGCCAATGGCCCCTCCAGTCCAACACTCTGTGTCACATAAGAACATAAGAGAAGCCCTGTTGGGTCAGGCCAGTGGCCCCTCCAGTCCAACACTCTGTGTCACATAAGAACATAAGAGAAGCCCTGTTGGATCAGGCCAATGGCCCCTCCAGTCCAACACTCTGTGTCACATAAGAACATAAGAGAAGCCCTGTTGGATCAGGCCAATGGCCCCTCCAGTCCAACACTCTGTGTCCCATAAGAACATAAGAGAAGCCCTGTTGGATCAGGCCAATGGCCCCTCCAGTCCAACACTCTGTGTCCCATAAGAACATAAGAGAAGCCATGTTGGATCAGGCCAGTGGCCCATCCAGTCCAACACTCTGTGTCACATAAGAACATAAGAGAAGCCCTGTTGGATCAGGCCAGTGGCCCCTCCAGTCCAACACTCTGTGTCACATAAGAACATAAGAGAAGCCCTGTTGGATCAGGCCAATGGCCCATTCAGTCCAACACTCTGTGTCACATAAGAACATAAGAGAAGCTCTGTTGGATCAGGCCAGTGGCCCATCCAGTCCAACACTCTGTGTCACATAAGAACATAAGAGAAGCCCTGTTGGATCAGGCCAGTGGCCCCTCCAGTCCAACACTCTGTGTCACATAAGAACATAAGAGAAGCCCTGTTGGATCAGGCCAATGGCCCTTCCAGTCCAACATTCTGTGTCACATAAGAACATAAGAGAAGCCCTGTTGGATCAGGCCAGTGGCCCTTCCAGTCCAACATTCTGTGTCACATAAGAACAGAAGAGAAGCCCTGTTGGATCAGGCCAGTGGCCCATCCAGTCCAACACTCTGTGTCACATAAGAACAGAAGAGAAGCCCTGTTAGATCAGGCCAGTGGCCCCTCCAGTCCAACACTCTGTGTCACATAAGAACATAAGAGAAGCCCTGTTGGATCAGGCCAATGGCCCTTCCAGTCCAACATTCTGTGTCACATAAGAACATAAGAGAAGCCCTGTTGGATCAGGCCAGTGGCCCTTCCAGTCCAACATTCTGTGTCACATAAGAACATAAGAGAAGCCCTGTTGGATCAGGCCAATGGCCCTTCCAGTCCAACACTCTGTGTCACATAAGAACATAAGAGAAGCCATGTTGGATCAGGCCAGTGGCCCCTCCAGTCCAACACTCTGTGTCACATAAGAACATAAGAGAAGCCCTGTTGGATCAGGCCAATGGCCCCTCCAGTCCAACACTCTGTGTCACATAAGAACAGAAGAGAAGCCCTGTAGGATCAGGCCAATGGCCCCTCCAGTCCAACACTCTGTGTCACATAAGAACATAAGAGAAGCCCTGTTGGATCAGGCCAATGGCCCATCCAGTCCAACATTCTGTGTCACATAAGAACATAAGAGAAGCCATGTTGGATCAGGCCAATGGCCCTTCCAGTCCAACACTGTGTCACTTAAGAACATAAGAGAAGCCATGTTGGATCAGGCCACTGGCCCATCCAGTTCAGCACTCTGTGTCACATAAGAACATAAGAGAAGCCCTGTTGGATCAGGCCAATGGCCCATCCAGTCCAACACTCTGTGTCACATAAGAACATAAGAGAAGCCTTGTTGGATCAGGCCAGTGGCCCCTCCAGTCCAACACTCTGTGTCACATAAGAACATAAGAGAAGCCCTGTTGGATCAGGCCAATGGCCCCTCCAGTCCAACGCTCTGTGTCACATAAGAACATCAGAGAAGCCATGTTGGATCAGGCCAATGGCCCTTCCAGTCCAACATTCTGTGTCACATAAGAACATAAGAGAAGCCATGTTGGATCAGGCCAATGGCCCTTCCAGTCCAACACTCTGTGTCACTTAAGAACATAAGAGAAGCCATGTTGGATGAGGCCAGTGGCCCATCCAGTCCAACACTCTGTGTCACACTGGCCAAAAAATCCAGGTGCCATTAGGAGGTCCATTAGTGGGGCCAGGACACTGGAAGTCCTCACACTGTTGCCCCCTCAAGCACCAAGAATACAGAGCTTGTGAATCGCTCTGAGACTCTTGGGAGTGGAGGGCGGGATATAAATCCAATATCTTCTTCTTCCCCAGACAGAGAGTTCCAACAATACCCTGTGGCTAATAGCCATTGATGGACCTCTGCTCCAGATGCTTATCCAATTCCTTCTTGAAGCTGGCTATGCCTGTAGCCGCCACCTCCTGTGGCAGTGAATTAATTCACGTGTTAATCACTCTTTGGGTGAAGAAGGACCTCCTTTTATCCGTTCTAACCCGACTGCTCAGCAATTTCATCGAATGCCCACGAGATCTTGTATTGTGAGAAAGGGAGAAAAGAACTTCTTTCTCTACTTTCTCCATCCCATGCATAATCTTGTAAACCTCTATCATGTCACCCGCAGTCGACGTTTCTCCAAGCTAAAGAGCCCCAAGCGTTTCAACCTTTCTTCATAGGGAAAGTGTTCCAAACCTTTAATCATTCTAGTTGCCCTTTTCTGGACTTTCTCCAATGCTATAATATCCTTTTTGAGGTGCGGCGACCAGAACTGCACACAGTACTCCAAATGAGACCGCACCATCGATTTATACAGGGGCATTATGATACAATGACAGGAAGGGACTGCCTACAAAGCAAGAACTGATTGGGAAAATATTGGAGACAGCCAAGGTGGACTATCTGTCTTCTTTACTTGCTGGCAAGTCTAAAGAGGATGCAAAAAACATTGGGAGCCATGACATACCTGGCTTGACATTTCCGGTTGATCTTTAGCATGGTATTAACTGATGGTAATTGCTATAGTTTACTAAGGTATATATTGAGAGTAAGTTCCAATTTAGATATGTACAAGTATGAACTTATAGTCATAGAATCCTAGAGTTGGAAGGGACCTCCAGGGTCATCTAGTCCAACCCCCTGCACAATGCAGGAAACTCACAAACACCTCCCCCTAAATTCACAGGATCTTCATTGCTGTCAGTTGGCCATCTAGCCTCTTGTTTAAAAACCTCCCAGGAAGGAGAGCCCACCACCTCCCAAGGAGGAAGCCTGTTCCACTGAGGAACTGCTCTTAACAGTCATAGAATCCTAGAGTTGGAAGGGACCTCCGGGGTCATCTAGTCTAACCCCCTGCACAATGCAGGAAACTCACAAACACCTCCCCCTAAATTCACAGGATCTTCATTCAGAATGCATGTAACATTTGCTATTTTAACTGTACTTTGCATTTATTGAATTATTTTCTTGCCCTTTTTCATTGATGGTATATCGATATGTAGAATGTAATATTTTTTGTGTATTTCTTATTCTTCTCTATCCCCGTTCCCCTTGTTCTGTATATATGGAAACTTAATAAAACTTTAAAACAGGAGGGAAAAAAATTATACAGGGGCATTTGAAGTGAGGATTAATAGTTGCCTAAGCGTTCAAGCCCCGTGGCGCAGAGTGGGAAAGCTGCAGTACTGCAGTCGGAGCCCTCTGCTCACGACCTGAGTTCGATCCCAGCGGAAGCTGGTTCAGGTAGCCAGCTCCAGGTTGACTCAGCCTTCCATCCTTCAGAGGTCTGTTAAATGAGTACCCAGCTTGCTGGGGGGAAAGCGTAGAGGACTGGGGAAGGCAACGGCAAACCACCCCGTAAAAAGTCTGCCGTGAAAACGTGAAAGCAGCGTCACCCCAGACTTGGAAACAACTGGTGTTTGTACAGGGGACTACCTTTACCTTCTCTTCAAGAGTCTAAATCCCCTTTATTAGATCCAAATAGAAATGGGGAAGAGCCCCGTGGCGCAGAGTGGGAAAGCTGCAGTACTGCAGTCGGAGCCCTCTGCTCACGACCTGAGTTCGATCCCAGCGGAAACTGGGTCCAGGTAGCCGGCTCCAGGTTGACTCAGCCTTCCATCCTTCCGAGGTCTGTTAAATGAGGACCCAGCTTGCTGGGGGGAAAGCGTAGAGGACTGGGGAAGGCAAGGGCAAACCACCCCGTCAAAAGTCTGCCGTGAAAACGTGCAAAATTGCTAGGAGAGATTCCAGGCGTGGGATCTGGTATTTGGCACCTGAAGAAGTCGCCTTCTGCAATTGGCAGAACCAACTGGCCAGCCCTGGAGCTATACGCGCAGCTTTACGGTCAAAGCCAATCCGTGTCCTGGGTGCTGAAAGGTGCGTGGAAAGGAGTCCCGAGGAGGCGAATGGCGGGAAACTGGGTTCAGCAGAGGCTCGACCGCTGAGCCCGCAGCCTTTCTCCAAAAAGAGCACTCCAGGGCTGCAGGCAGAGGTCTTTTGCATCTGCTACTGGCCCGATCCCATCAACTGGAAGTGCCGGGGATTGAACCTGGGGCCTTCTGGGTGCCAAGCACAGACTCCACCCTTAGCCATAGCCTTCCCCCCCCCCCCAAAAAGAAGCAACTTCCTTTCACATTAGGGAGGGACGGTGGCTCAGTGGAAGAGCATCTGTTTGGGAAGCAGAAGGTCCCAGGTTCAATCCCTGGCATCTCCAACTCAAAAGAGTCCAGGCAAATAGGTGCGAAAAACCTCCCTTGAGACCCTGGAGAGCCACTGCCAGGCTGAGTAGACAAGACTGACTTTGATGGACCGAGGGTCTGATTCAGTAGAAGGCAGCTTCATATGTTCACCTGCTACCCGGCCCTTTTAACTGAAGATGCCGGGGATAGAACCTGGAACCTTCTGCATGCCAAGCAGAGCCTCTGCCCCTGAGCTATGGCCCCTCTCCATGGCTCCCCAGGGTCTCAGGCTGAGGTCTTTCCCATCACCTCCTGCCTGGTCCTTTTGACTGGAGATGCCGGGGATTGAACCTGGGACCTTCTGCATGCCAAGCAGAGTCTCTGCCACTGAGCTATGGCCCCTCTCCATGGCTCCCCAGGGTCTTAGGCTGAGGTCTTTCCCATCCCCTCCTGCCTGCTCCTTTTAACTGAAGATGCCAGGGATTGAACCTGGGACCTTCTGCATGCCGAGTGGAGGCTCTGCCACTGAGCCGTGCCTCTCTTGGTTCTTTCTTACTCAGTTGAATCCTTTGAGTTACATTGCTCTGTGAGACCATGACTGGTCACCCAGCCGGTTTCATGGGTGAGCTGGGCTTTGAACTTCCCCGTTGGTGTTGCCTTCGGTCCTCATTTAGAGCTCCAAGCCACAGAATAAAGGTCAGATGTTTGAGACATGAATGGAAGAGGTTTAAGAGCTGAAAGACAGACAGGAAGGAAGGAAGGAAGGAAGGAAGGAAGGAAGGAAGGAAGGAAGAAGAAGACTGCAGATTTATACCCCGCGTTCTCTCTGAATCAGAGACTCAGAGTGGCTTACAATCTCCTATATCTTCTCCACCCACAACAGACACGCTGTGAGGTGGGTGGGGCTGAGAGGACTCTCACAGCAGCTGCCCTTTCAGAGACAGCTCTGCGAGAGCTATGGCTGACCTAAGGCCATTCCAGCAGCTGCAAGGGGAGGAGTGGGGAATCAAACCCGATTCTCCCAGATAGGAGTCTGCGCACTTAACCACTACACCAAACTGGAAGGAAGGTAGATGGATGGATAGATAGATAGATGGTGGTGTGAGGGGGAGGGAGGGGGAAGTAGAAAGAAACCAACTTTAACTTTAAATGCACTCTTGCGAGGAATCTTCCCTAGAGGCGCATGTCTGCCGCTCTCCTTATCTCCCACCTCCCAACAAAGTAGTGTTTGTTATCTGAATGCAATTTGCTGCCCTGGATGGCAGGCACGGGGCGGGTGATTGGCTTCTGTTCAGGCGCGCTGTCTGGCCTGCTGCCCACGCCAAGCCTCTGAGGCTAACTTGTCTCTTGCCGTTCTCGAGAACAGGATGCATCGTGTCCTGCCATCTTCCCAGCAATTTCTGCTCTGGTCCGCTGAGGAACCGCGCTCACTGTCAGGAAGTTCTTCCTCATGTCGAGGAAACTCTTCCGACTTAATTTCAGCCTGTTGGTTCTGGGTTGACTCAGCCCTGCATAGCTGGTTATGTACAGGTGTTTAGTTGACTTTGGGGATTACTCGAAAGGGAACCAACTTTCTAAACGTGTGGCTGACAGGGAAGAATAAGGGCCTCGTTTTTCTGCTTCCCCTCTCTGTCTAGACTTGTCCCATCCAAACCATCGTCTCTCTGGTTTTTGCCTTTTCAGAATGTTCCAGACGTTATATAACTACTTCTGGTGGGACCGCCTCTGGCTGCCGGCGAACCTAACCTGGGCCGACCTCGAAGACAACAATGGGCAGGTGCACGCCAAGGCCTCCGACCTCTACGTCACCTTCCCTTTGGCCTTCGTGTTTCTTCTGCTCAGACATCTCTTTGAAATGTGAGTGCTTTGGTCTGGGGAAATTTCTGTCCCTTCCTACATCCTCTTCCTCCTTCGTCC
The DNA here is from genome assembly GCF_032191835.1 of Heteronotia binoei. NCBI lineage: Eukaryota > Metazoa > Chordata > Lepidosauria > Squamata > Gekkonidae > Heteronotia > Heteronotia binoei. The sequence continues at coordinate 282,373,319 of NC_083223.1, forward strand.
TTGCCTCATGACTTAAAAAGGCACCCCAATGGAATCTCCTTCTCTCTTTTTAATTAAGATCATAGAGCTCGAAGGGACCGCCATAGAATCATAGAGTTGGAAGAGACCTCCAGGGTCATCTAGTCCAGCCCCCTGCACGAGGCAGGAAACTCACAAACACCTCCCCCTAAATTCACAGGATCTTCTTTGCTGTCAGATGCCCATCTAGCCTCTGTTTAGAAGCATCCAAGGAAGGAGAGCCCACCACCTCCCAAGGAAGCTTCTTCCACTGAGGAATTGCTCTAACGGTCAGGAAGTTCCTCCTAATGTTGAGCCGGAAACTCTTTTGATTTATCAAAGATTTCAGGTTTTCACGGCTGGTAACATCATTAGGGATTGTAGAATCTTTCGGGCTCAAGTGCCGTGTTCTACTGGAGAAAGTTTTTCTTCCAGACGTTTCATTCTTTTGATTTAATTTCAACCCGTTGGTTCTGGTCCTACCTTCTGAGGCCACAGAAAACAATTCCACACCATCCTCTCTAGGACAGCCCTTCAAGGACTTGAAGATGGTGATCCTATCACCTCTCAGCCGCCTCCTCTCCAGGCTAAACATCCCCAGCTCCTTCAACCTTTCCTCATAGGACTTGGTCTCCAGACCCCTCACCATCGTCGTCGCCCTCCTCTGGACCCCTTCCAGCTTGTCTAGATCCTTCTTAAAATGTGGTGCCCGAAACTGAACACAAGACTCCAGGCGAGGTCTTACCAGAGCAGAGCAAAGCGATACCCTCACATCACGTGATCTGGACACTCGACTTCCGTCGATACAGCCCAAAATCGCATTTGCCTATTTGCATTTGCCTATGATTCTAAATCTGGACTGATAGAGGAAGCAGAAAGAGAAGGTTGTTGTCCTCCAGGGTCATCTAGCCCGACCCTCTGCACAATGCAGGAGGTTCATAAATACATCTCGCCTGCACACCCCCAATGAACCCCTTCTCCACACGCAGAAGATGACGAAAGAGAAAAACAATATCACCCTCCAGTACCCCTGGGCATGTCAGAAAGGGCCAGGGGAACGAAGCCCTGATGCAGCCCTTCCTGCCCTCCTTCTCAGGATCTGCCTAATTCACCGGATCCGCTTTGCTGTCAGGCGGCCATCCAGCCGCTGTTTAAAGACCTCCAAAGAAGGAGAGCCCACCCACCCCCATCCTAGGGTTGCCAGTCCCCAGGTGGGGGCAGAGGATTCCCCAGTTTCCTCCCCCCACTTCAGGGTCATCAGAAGGAAGGGGTGGGGAGAAATGTTTGCTGGGAACTTCATTATTCCCTGTGGAGACCAATTGGTTCACAGGTATCTGGGCTCTGGTGGGGCTGGGGTTTTTTTTTTAGGTAAAGGCACCAAATTTGCAGCATAGCATCCGATGTCTCTCCTCAAGACACCCCCTAAGTTTCAAACAGATTGGTCCAGGCGGTCCAGTTCTATGAGCCCCCAAAGAAGGTGCCCCTATCCATTATTTCCAATGGATGGAAGGCATTTAACAGGTGTGCGGTCCCTTTAAATGTGATGGCCAGAACCCCCTTTGGAGTTCAACCATGCTTGTCACACCCTTGCTCCTGGCTCCACCCCCAAAGTCTCCTGGCTCCACTCCCAAAGTCTCCTGGCTCCACCCCCAAAGTCCCCAGATATTTTTTTGAATTGGACCTGGCAACACACCCAAAGAAGTGTGTTCCCACTATGAAATTCTCCTCTGTGAAGATGATGATGATGATGATGATATTGGATTTATCTCCCGCCCTTTACTCTGAATCTCAGTCTCAGAGCGCCTCACAATCTCCTTTATCGTCATCCTCCACAACAGACAATATGAGGTGGGTGGGGCTGAGAGGGCTCTGACAGAAGCTGCCCTTTCAAGGACAACTCCTACGAGAGCTGTGGCTGACCCAAGGCCATTCCAGCAGCTGCAAGTGGAGGAGTGGGGAATCAAACCCGGTTCTCCCAGATAAGAGTCCGCGCAGTTAACCGCTGCACCAAACTGGCTCACCAAAAACAAAGACATTTTTACAGATTTTTGAACTATGGATTCTGAAGCGTGATATATTTTCAAAGAGGATCTGGGAAGCCTGGATTCAAATTCCCCCTCTGCTTCGGAAGGTTATTGGGGTGTCCTTTGGTCAGTCGCACTTTCTCAGCCTAACCTACCAGAGAGCCAGTTTGGTGTGGTGGTGAAATGTGCAGGCTCTTTTCTGGGGGAACCAGGTTTGATTCCCCACTCCTCCACTTGCAGCTGCTGGGATGGCCTTGGGTCAGCCATAGTTCTGGCAGAGGTTGTCCTTGAAAGGGCAGCTGCTGTGAGAGCCCTCTCAGCCCCACCCACCTCACAGGGTGTCTGTTGTGTGGGGAGAAGATAAAGGAGATTGTGAGCCGCTCTGATACTCTTGAGTGGAGGGTGGAATATTCTACCTCACAGGTGGTTGTTGGAGGATAGAAGGAAGAGAGGCTTGGCTCAGTAGCTCTGTTGTGCAATTGAGAGAGCCTGGCAAAGCAAGCTCTCCCTCCCCCCTTCTCAGCCAATGGAGAAAGTTTAGGCTTTGCTCTGTAGCTCTGCTGTGCGACTGAGCAAGCCTTGCGAAGCAAGCTGTGATGCAGAAGGAAGCAAGAGAGAGGGAGAAGGAAGCAGATGACAGCCAATTGCTTGGGGGCCTGATAGGAGCCCTCTGAGGGCCTGATTCGGCCCCCAGGCTGAATGTTTGACACCTCTGCAGTAGGCCCTGACTAAGAGCCCTGTAAGCTTTCGGGAGATTGGCTACGTCAGGGATGTGTGGCCTAATATGCAAAGGAGCTCCTGCTATACACACACACACACACAAAGCCCTGGATACACCAGTGTGCTAAGGCTGAGATGCACCTCCCTTAGCCTGCTAGAGATTTAATTTTGGAGATGCCAAGCGGGGAGCTGTGGTACAGCCTCGTTTGGAATGTTGTGTGCCGTTCTGGATTCGAATCCAGTAGCAATTTAGAGACCAACAAGGTTTTGGGGGTTATAAGCTTCCGAGAGCTCTCAAACTCCGATACCCTGGAAATCTTGTTCGTCTCTGAGCTGCAACTGGCCTTGATTTTAGCACCTGTACTGAAGAAGATGAAGATGAAGACTGCAGAGAAGAAGACTGCAGATTTATACTTCACCCTTTTCTCCGAATTAAAGTCTCAGAGCGGCTTACAGTCCCCTATATCTTCTCCCCTCACAACAGACACCCCGTGAGGTGGGTGGGGCTGAGAGAGCTCTGACAGAAGCTGCCCTTTCAAGGACAACTCCTGCAAGAGCTACGGCTGACCCAAGGCCCTCCCAGCAGCTGCAAGTGGAGGAGTGGGGAATCAAACCCGATTCTCTCAGATAAGAGTCTGCACACTTAACCACTACACCAGACTGGCTCTCCTCATGCGACACGATTATGTTCTGAAACAGTGTGCAATTCTGGCGCCATGGAATGAAGTGAGAGTCCGGGGGCACTTCTAAGGCCAACAAAGTTTTATTAAAAGTATGAGCTTTTATGTGCAAGCCAGTATTCCCTCTAAGCTGCATCTTGTGACCTGGCAACTGTGATCCACGCAACAGTCACCTCGAGGCTAGACTACTGTAATGCCCTCTACATGGGGCTGCCCTTGTACCGAACGTGAAAACTAGTTAGTGCAGAACGCGGCGGCCAGGCTATTGGGGGGCTACCTCGGTGGGAACATGTGCAGCCTTGTGTATCGAGTTCGTTATAAGGTGCTGGTCATTACCTTTAAAGCCCTATATGGCCGAGGACCTGCCTACCTTAGGGACCGCCTCTCCCCATATGTTCCCCAGAGAGCACTGAGATCCAGTTCCCAAAATCTTTTTAAAATCCCTGGACCAAGGGAGGCTAGATTGAAAACAACGAGGGAGCAGGCCTTCTCAACATTGGCCCCCCCGATGGTGGAATCAACTCCCAGAGGAGGTGCAAGCCCTGCGGGACCTGAATCAGTTTCGCAGGGCTTGCAAAACCGCCCTCTTTCAGCTCGCTTTTAAGATGGAACCCGGCTAAATTGACTTCTAGCCCTCCTATACATGTTTCTGAATTGTAGCACCTTAATTAATAACTCGTAATGGCTAACTGTTTTATCTAATTTTTAACTTAATTTATAAATGTAATTCAACTGTATTTTAATCTGTTCTATTGTAATGATTGTACTTTATCAAAATCATGGTTATACCATGTCCTGTGAGCTGCCCTGAGCCTGCCTTTGGCGGGGGAGGGCGGGATACAAAAATAAATTTATTATTATTAAAAATCTACTTTGTGAGCTCCTGGTATTAAAAGATCTTCTTCGTGGTCTCTGTGCATTCACACATATGGGTAATCCGCAGGATTGGCCCCGACCTCGGAGAGTTCAAAGCAATCTTGATCGTAGATCTGGCGCGCCTCCCACTTGTCCTGGGAGGAGGCAGCTACTGCGCATGCCTGGACAAGGGGGAGGTGCTTAGCCACTCAGTTTCTTCCTTACCGCCGACCGGATCGCACCTTCCTCGTTGATCTCCAACTTCTTCATTGCAATCTCCAACAATTACCTTCTCTTCGCTTCAATTCTTCATCTTCTACTCCTCCTGGTATCGTATAAAAAAAAAAAAGCCTTCTCTTACTATTCTTTCTGGACTTTCCCCTCCCTCCCCCCCCCCCTCCCCGGGCGGATGGAAGGAAGGGACAAGATAATCTTTAAACGCTGTACCAGCTGCTCATCCAAAATCCCCTCGTCCGACGGCCACTCTCTTTGCTTGTTCTGCCTTGGAGAGGCCCACCGTCCAGACTCCTGCGTGCACTGCAGCCAATTTGGCAAACAGGCCCGCAAGAACCGCGCCGCGAGACTCAAGAGCCACCTCATGGAAACCACACTCCGACCGGCCATGCCGCATGGCGGACAAAAACAACCCGCGCCATCTTCCCCACACCTCGTGGGAGAGGCGCAGTCGGCAGCTTCCGTGGCACAGAGTCCCTGTAAGCCTAAGACCGGCAAACACTCCAAGAAGTCGGACAACCCCAAAAAGCGCCGCCGCTCCGATTCTGCCCACTCGGACCCGACGGGTAGCGTTAGCTCGAAAAAGCACAAGAACCGCCCTCTCGACTCGGCCTCGAACCCGACCACCAAACCGAAGGCACCGAACCCGAGCGCCACTACCTCCGGATCGATGCCGAAGACTCCGACGTCGAAGTCGACGGCAACACCGTCAATCACTCCGTTGGAAATCATCCGCATCTCATCGAAGTCGCCGTCCATTCCGAATTCCCCACCAGACCAGCTGCTGGATACGCACTCTACCGCGTCCGTCAGGACCCGGCCTCTCGACCCCACTAAATTCATAGATCTCGCACAGCCAATAGACGCCCACGCGCTCATCAGAGAACCCTCGACCCCGAGAGCTCTCCCGACTAGACCACGATCTCGCAGTCGCAGACGCACCAGGTCCCGTAGTCGCCGACACACCAGGTCCCACAGTCGCCGCCGCACCAGGTCCCGCAGTCGCCGCCGCACCAGGTCCCGCAGCCGCCGACGCTCCCGCAGCCACCGCAGGGGGAGACACTACTATTACTCTCCATCGAGATCCAGGTCTCCATCCCCACGGAACCGAAGACGGCACCGACGATCACCCTCCTACGATCGCCATTACCATACCTACCAAGAGTCTCCTCGCTACCGAGATCACACACACAGACTCCAAACTGCATCGGTCGAACCGCTTCACCACCATGACGACCCTACGAGTCTCGGCGCCGAACCGAAACTCCCGTCGCCACTGGGATCCTTACACGCGGCTCCCAAGACAACACCTCAGCCCGACCTGCACCAAGGAACCGACGACGGATCCGAGGAGGAACTCTCCGACTCCGACCACTCTTCGGGTTCGGACCTACAATCCCCAGACTCCGACATAGCCAAGCCAGCAGACCTATCACCGTCTGAGGGCCCGAGATCCTACCTCGACCTCGTAGCAAACATGGCAAGCTCGCTAAATCTGAAACTCAATACGGACGCTCCCAGAGTCTCGGACGTCGTATTTGATCTAGTGCATGCGGATCTTCCATCCAGCTCCTCTCTTCCCATGCTCCCCGTCCTCCTAGAAACACTCAAAGAAGCATGGGACAAACCGGCATCAGTACCGCCAACATCCAAGAGAGTTGAAGCTCTGTACAAGATACATGCACCTGATTCTAAGTTCCTGTTCACCCACCCGGCTCCGAACTCGATCATTGTGCATTCGTCTTCGAAGTCGAAGCAGACCAGACACCCGGTACCACCAGAACGAGAGGGCAAAAAACTCGACACGATTGGGAGAAAGATTTACGCCCTCACTACAGCCACAACCAAAATCCTCAACTACATGGCATGCTTTTCCGCATACACCCACAACCTGACCACTTCCCTCGCCGCATTGGTACCATCCCTGCCCGAGGCATCCCAAAAGTCAGCCACCACTACCCTGCAAGAAATGGCCAGAGTGAGCAAACAGCAAATCAACACTGCCCGTCACGCTGCACAGTGTTCCTCCAGAACCTTGGCCTCAGCCATAGCACTCCGCAGACACGCGTGGCTCAGGTCCTCCTCCCTCCAACCAGACATCAAATATAAGGTGGAAGATTTGCCCTTTGATGGCCTTGGCCTGTTTAGCTCATCTACAGATGACATCCTCACATCAGTAGACGATGGCAGGAAAAGGGCGAAACGACTGGGAGTCTCCCAACCTCTGAACCAATCCAATCGGCAAAGGAACTGGAGGTCCAGCCAATACAAAGGGACCAGATCCCCACGGCAACAGGAATCATGGAAGCGCAAACTACCGCAGTCCAAACCTTCCTTTCAAAACAGACGCCAAACAACCAAGAAACCTTCAACCACATCCAAACCGTCTCTCTGACCTCCCTCCCCCGAGCCGTCCAGTCTCCCTCCATCAGCCAAACCGGTCAACACGACTACAACCATTCTACACTGCCTGGAGGACCATAACATCAGACGCCTGGGTCCTCGCCATCATTCAAAGAGGCTACCTAATAGAGTTTACCTCCACTCCAAGGCACCACCGATTCCTCACCACACCCCCGTCCGCACCCCTGCAGACAGAAATCGCGTCTCTGCTGGACAAAGGCGCGATAGAACCAGTCCCACCCCAATACCATCGCACCGGCTTCTACTCCCGGTACTTCCTGGTGCCAAAAAAGGACGGAGGACTCCGACCCATTCTCGACCTCCGCAAACTCAACCTACACATAACCTACAAGAAATTCCGTATGGTCACGCTTCAGGCAATCCTCCCGCTCATCCCAGAACGAGCATGGATGGCGTCCATAGACCTCCAGGATGCCTACTTCCACATTACAATCAATCATCATCACAGAAGATTCCTCAGGTTCGCCATAGGGAAGCAGCACTTCCAGTTCTGCTCCCTTCCCTTCGGCCTCTCCACAGCACCAAGGGTCTTCACCAAGTGCATGGCAGTAGTAGCAGCCACATTACGCCAGCAACAGATATCAATCTTCCCTTACATAGACGACTGGCTGATCGTCGCCCATTCCAGGGAGCAACTACAACTGGACGTCTCGACCACCCTCTCCACCCTGGCCACCTTAGGCCTCCTAGTCAACCTCTCAAAATCCAAACTAGTCCCTACCCAGAGGATTCAATTCATAGGAGCAGACATCTCCACGCTCTCGCAAACGGCCTTTCTACCTCAGGACAGAGCACTCGCCATACTGTCACTGGCCAACACTATCATCGCCCAGCGCTCCCAAACAGCGCTCACTTTCCAGAGAATGCTAGGCCTCATGGCAGCAACCACAGCAGTTCTGCGGTTTGCGAAGCTGCACATGCGTCCCCTCCAAATGTGGTTCGTAAGGACTTTTCGCCCCCACACACAACATCAATCCACACTACTCACCCTTCCACTACACATCGTGCCATCCCTCAAATGGTGGACCAAGGAACGTCACCTCTACAAGGGCATGCCATTCAAGCAGACACCGCCCTCGGTGATTGTAACCACAGATGCCTCCAAGTGGGGATGGGGAGCCCACTTGGAAGACCTCACGGTGCAGGGCCAGTGGACAGACTACGAACGCTCTCTCCACATAAATTGCCTGGAGCTCATCGCAGTGCACAAGGCTTTGCGGTCCTTCCTCCCATCGCTAAGGAACCAGCACGTCCAGATCACCTCCGACAACATCGCCACAGTCTTTTACATCAACAGGCAGGGCGGCACCGCCTCCGTCAGACTCTGCAAGAGAGCCCTGGCACTGTGGCATTGGAGCATAAGCCAGGGCATCTTCCTCACGGCCGTACACCTACCAGGGGTCGAGAACACCCAGGCAGACGCCCTGAGTCGCCACTCTACCAACAACCACGAGTGGTCCATCAACAGCCGATACATCCGACAGATTTTCAGCATCTTCGGACAACCGAAGATAGATGTATTTGCTTCACCGTCAAATGCCCAATGCACCCGCTTCTACACGAGAGGTCCTCCATCCCACCTCTCCAGGGGGGATGCCTTCCTACAAACTTGGAACGGAACACTCCACTACCTCTTCCCCCCCATTCCACTTATCACCAGAGTTCTACAGAAGATTCAGGTAGACCACACAAACTGCATCCTCATAACTCCATGGTGGCCCCGCCAACCCTGGTTTACGACCTTGCTGCTCCTGTCCAACAACACCTTCATCCAACTCCCTCAAACACGGGATCTCCTCTCTCAACAGGACGGCAGGGTCCTTCACCACAACCCAGCATCACTCAAATTAACAGCCTGGAGAATCAGTTTCTAGACTTCCCCCCGGAGGTCCGTCAGGTCCTAGTGAACTCCAGAAAACCATCTACTAGGAAATCCTATCTACTGAAGTGGAAACGCTTCTCACACTATGCCTCACAGCACAACTTCGACCCCAACTATGCCACTATACCTCAGGTACTAACTTACACCTTAACGCTCTCTAGAGCGGGTCTGTCGTATTCTTCCCTGAAGGTACACCTGGCAGCCATCTCTGCTTTCCACCCCCGCATCGATGGCACAACGGTATTCTCTCACCATGCGACCAGAGCTTTCCTCAAGGGCATCATTCGCCTACACCCACCAATCAAACAAGTTCTACCCACCTGGAGTCTGTCTCTAGTCCTGAGCCAACTCATGAAACCGCCCTTCGAGCCCATGGCTTCCATCCCACTACACCTGCTGTCATGGAAGACGGCATTACTTACGGCCCTCACCACAGGTAAGAGGGCCAGTGACATCTGCGCATTCAGAGCGGACCCACCGTATACGATATTTCATAACAGTACGGTGATCCTCCGACCTGACCCGACCTTTCTACCCAAGGTCGTCTCTCCTTTTCATCTAGGAAGACAGTCCACTATACCAGCCTTCTTCCAGCACCCCGCGGACGCGGGACAAAGGGCGCTCCACAACCTGGATGCACGGAGAGCCCTAGCCTTCTACATAGACAGAACCCGCCAAATCCGTAAAGACCCTAGACTTTTTGTCACCTACGCTACCCATGATAAGGGCAGCAGAATATCTACTCAGAGACTCTCCAAATGGATTGTTGCTGCCATCGAACTCTGCTACCAGCTGGCAAAACAACCCATCCCTCAACATATACGAGCCCACTCAACCAGAGCCGTGGCTACCTCGTCCGCCTTCATGAAAGGCATCCCTATAGAGGACATATGCGCCGCAGCCGTCTGGTCCTCCACATCTACCTTCGCCTCGCACTACGCTCTCGACGTTCGTGCCCGGCGAGATGCCTCCTTCGGACAAGCGGTGCTACGGTCGATCTTCGACTAACCACTGTGAGTACCACTATCATTACGTTACGCTCTAACCTTACATATTCTTACAGATCCAGCACCCACCTCCGAAGAAATGGCTCGCTAATCACCCATATGTGTGAATGCACAGAGACCACGAAGAAGATGGACAGGTTTCTTACCTGTAACTGGTGATCTTCGAGTGGTCATCTGTGCAATCACACAGACCCACCCAGCCTTCCCCGCTGCTGGAAGCTAGTTAGCACAGTTATTTCCACCTATCCGGCGGCGGGAAGAAACTGAGTGGCTAAGCACCTCCCCCTTGTCCAGGCATGCGCAGTAGCTGCCTCCTCCCAGGACAAGTGGGAGGCGCGCCAGATCTACGATCAAGATTGCTTTGAACTCTCCGAGGTCGGGGCCAATCCTGCGGATTACCCATATGTGTGATTGCACAGATGACCACTCGAAGATCACCAGTTACAGGTAAGAAACCTGTCCTTGTGAGCTCCTGTATCAATTATTGTGCTCTGGGGACCATTTTTCCCGAGCCGAGACAAAAATGTGTGAGCTGGAGGCTAAAAATCTGTGAGCTAGCTCACACTCACTCAGCTTAGAGGGAACACGGGTGCAAGCACACCTCTGCAGATGAAAATCCGAAGCGTGTGTCCACACGGAAGCTCATACCTTTAATAAAAAATGTGTTGGTCTTAAAGGTGCCCCCGGACACTCACTCTCCTTTGTGTGCTGTTCTGGCCGCTGTATCTCAACAAGGGCACTGCGGAGCTGGGAAAACATAACAGAAGAGGCCAGTTGGAGCACCTTTTCAGTGAGGAAAGGCTGAAGAGTCTGGGATCCGTCTTTAGGGGGAAAAGAGGACAGGCTAAGTAGATCATTAATTTCGTCCGCTTTTCGGTTTAAAGTCATTTAAAGTGGGCAGTGGAAACAAAAAAGGTGCAAAGGCTAAAACCGCAGTTCTGAGGCTGTTAAAGAAAGGCTAAATCTATAAAGCTGAGCCAACATGAACAATGTGAGAGAGACGCTTTGATGAGGAGAAAACCCCATTAAGATTAATCCTCATGGGGATCTCTCAAAGCGTCTTGAGATCATGAAAGCCCTTAAAAGGACATGAAAAACCTGGCTGGAGGGGTCGTTCGGAACTTATTTAGTCTCAGAAGATTGTAGCAGCATCTCCACATCAGCCTCTTTGGGGGAGAGCCTAAAACAGGGGTGTCAAACATATGGCCTAGGGGCCGAATCAGGCCCCTGGAGGGCTCCTATCAGGCCCCCGAGCAACTGGCTGTCAACTGCTTCCTTCTCCCTCTCTCTTGCTTCCTTCTGCATCACAGCTTGCTTTGCCAGGCTTGCTCAATGGCACAGGAGCTACAGAGCAAAAACCTCTCTTTTCTCCATTGGCTGAGGCTCCTCCCTTGGGGAGGAATAGCTTTCTTTGCCAGGCTCTCTCCATCACACAGCAGAGCTACTGAGCCAGGCCTCTCTTCCTTCTATTGGCTGAGGCTCCTCCCCCTCCTGGTCCCCTGGGGAAGGAAGGAAAGAGCCAGAGCTTCCTTTGCCCAGTTCCCTGGATCCCGTGGGAGAAATACAAAGAAAGCACCTTTAAGACCAACGAATGCTAACATTTTAAGCATGTTTTAAGTTTTTAAAAAACATATATTTAATGGTGTTTGTGTCCTTTATAAAGTTTATATCTATGCTACCTAATCTTAAATAGGTACACACTTGGCCCGGCCTGACATGGCCCAGCCTAACCTGACATTCCATCTCCACGTTCCATCAGTGGCTCTTAGCCGCAGCTTATTGTTGGAGCTCTCTGTCTGGGGCAGTGATGCTCTGTATTCTTGTGCTTGGGGGGGGGGCACAGTGGAAGGGTTTCTAGCCCGAATGTTGGACTTCTAGCCCCACTGGTGGACCTCCTGATGGCACTTGGGGTTTTTTTGGCCACTGTGTGACACAGAGTGTTGGACTGAATGGGCCACTGGCCTGATCCAACAGGGCTTCTCTTATGTTCTTATGTGACACAGAGTGTTGGACTGAATGGGCCACTGGCCTGATCCAACAGGGCTTCTCTTATGTTCTTATGACATGGCCTGTTTGGTGTAGTGGTTAAGTGTGCGGACTCTTATCTGGGAGAACCGGGTTTGATTCCCCACTCCTCCACTTGCACCTGCTGGAATGGCCTTGGGTCAGCCATAGCTCTGGCAGAGGTTGTCCTTGAAAGGGCAGCTGCTGTGAGAGCCCTCTCCAGCCCCACCCACCTCACAGGATGTCTGTTGTGGGGGAGGAAGGGAAAGGAGATTGTGAGCCGCTCTGAGACTCTTTGGAGTGGAGGGTGGGATATAAATCCAATATCTTCATCTACCTCACAGGGTGTCTGTTGTGGGGGAGGAAGGGAAAGGAGATTGTGAACCGCTCTGAGACTCTTCGGAGTGGAGGGCGGGATATAAATCCAATATCTTCTTCATCTTCTTCTTCTTCTTCTGGCCCAACAAGGTCTAATTTATGTCAAATCTGGCTCTCATAACAAATGTGTTTGACACCCCTGGCCTAAAAAGTTGCAAATGAGTATGGAGGGTAAGGACAGAGAGCCGGTTTGGTGTTGTGGTTAAGTGTGCGGGCTCTTATCTGGGGAGGGACGGTGGCTCAGTGGTAGAGCATCTGCTTGGGAAGCAAGAGGTCCCAGGTTCAATCCCCGGCATCTCCAACTCAAAAGGGTCCAGGCAAATAGGCATGAAAAACCTCAGCTTAAGACCATGGAGAGCCGCTGCCAGTTAGGGGAGGGATGGTGGCTCAGTGGTAGAGCATCTGCTTGGGAAGCAAGAGGTCCCAGGTTCAATCCCCGGCATCTCCAACTCAAAAGAGTCCAGGCAAATAGGCATGAAAAATCTCAGCTTGAGACCCTGGAGAGCTGCTGCCAGTTAGGGGAGGGACGGACTATAAATCCAACATCATCATCATCATCATTTTCAAATCTCAAGGACTATTCCAACTCAGCAGATGGAGGAGGAGATGCCCTATATTCTGAATCTGAGAGTCTCAGAGTGGTCATAGTGACCTCAGCTTGAGACACTGGAGAGCCGCTGCCAGTTAGGGGAGGGACGGTGGCTCAGTGGAAGAGCATCTGCTTGGTAAGCAGAAGGTCCCAGGTTCAATCCCCGGCATCTCCAACTCAAAAGGGTCCAGGCAAATAGGTGTGAAAAACCTCAGCTTGAGACCCTGGAGAGCCGCTGCCAGTCTGAGGAGACAAGACTGACTTTGATGGACCGAGGGGGGTCTGATTCAGTAGAAGGCGATGTTCATATGTACCCGCATTGACTCCAGTGTGGGTGCACGAATCCTGCTGGCAAGCCTGGCTCGGGACTCTGGATCCAGGCGACTTGTGTTAGAGCCCCCTGAGCCCTCGTCGCGGGCCTGGCGTGAAGGCGGGAATGCTGCGTCCTTGACAGTAAAGGCCTTGCCAAGGCCCACAAAAACAATCGACCGAGGAGGGAGGGTGGGCCGGCTGGCATCGAAAGAGGCCCCGCGTTCTACCCTGGCACAATTGGCGCATTGTCTCGCATTCCACTTGGGGTGGGGGGGGATGCACATTATCTCAGCGCCGTCCAGGAACGGGCCTGGGACGCTGAGACCGAAGCATTAAAGAGCAATTATTTCACACATTTTGACAACTTCTCCCAAGGAGAGGTGGGAGACAAGCCGGGCTTTGTTATGGAGATGGAGGGGCTGGGTGAAGTCCTGCGTCTTTGCAGTGGGAGGGACAGGCGGGGAGAACATGGTGTGCCGAGGAGCAGAAATGTCAGGGGATGCAGAACTGGGAGGGTGGGGGGGGCACAAAGTGCTCTTAAGGGCTGCCTTAAGAGCTACCAGTTTGGTTTCGTGGTGAAGTGTGCGGACTCTTATCTGGGAGAACCGGGTTTGATTCCCCACTCCTCCACTTGCAGCTGCTGGAACTCTCGCAGAGTTGTCGTTGAAAGGGCAGCTTCTGTCAGAGCTCTCTCAGTCCCACACACCTCACAGGGTGTCGGTTGCGCGCGCGCGTGTGTGGGGAAATTAAAGGAGATTGTGACATATGAACATACGAAGCTGCCTTATACTGAATCAGACCCACGGTCCATCAAAGTCAGTATTGTCTACTCAGACTGGCAGCGGCTCTCCAGGGTCTCAAGCTGAGGTTTTTCACGCCTACTTGCCTGGACCCTTTTTATTTGGAGATGCCGGGGATTGAACCTGGGACCTTCTGCTTACCAAGCAGATGCTCCACCACTGAGCCACCATCCCTCACTATGACCACAGATTCAGAATATAGGGCAGAGTATTAATACAATATCATCATCATCTTCTTCCTCTTCTCTTCTTCTTCTTCTTCCATCTCCTCCTCCATCTGCTGAGTTTGAATATTCCTTGAGATTTGAAAATGATGATGTTGATGTTGGATTTATAGTCCGCCTTCCACTCCGAATTTCAGAGCGGCTCACAATCTCCTTTGCTTTCCTCTCCTGTGAGGTGGGTGCAGCTGAGAGGGCTCTCACATCAGCTGCCCTTTCAAGGACAGCTCTGTGAGAGCTTTGGCTGACCCAAGGCCATTCCAGCAGGTGCAAGTGGAGGAGTGGGGAATCAAGCCCGGTTCTCCCAGATAAGAGAGCTGTGGCTGACCCAAGGCCATTCCAGAAGCTGCAAGTGGAGGAGGGGGAAATCCAACCCGGTTCTCCCAGGTAAGAGAGCTCTGGCTGACCCAAGGCCATTCCAGCAGCTGCAAGTGGAGGAGTGGGGTTCTCCCAGATAAGAGTCTGCACACTTCACCACGACACCAAACTGGCTCTTTGGGGGTCAGCAATTTTTTTCTCCAGGCTAGTTTGGCCCAGGGATCCTGGAGGGTTTTGCCATCTTCTGGGCACGGAGCAGGGACCACTGGGGATATATGTGTGGGGGTAGGGATTTGTGAATTTCCTGCATTGTGTAGGGGGTTGGACTATATGGTTTTGGCACCAGGGACCAGTTTTGTGGAAGTCAATTTTTCCATGGACCAGCGGGTGTGTGTGAGGGGGGGGGGCGGGCAATAGTTTATGGATGATACAATTGTTCACTTGGTGGTGGTGAAGTGTGCAGACTCTGATCTGGGAGAACCGGGTATGATTTCCCACTCCTCCATTTGCAGCTGCTGGAATGGCCTTGGGTCAGCCAGGGCTCTCTTATCTGAGAGAACCGGGTTGGATTCACCACTCCTCCATTTGCAGCTGCTGGAATGGCCTTGGGTCAGCCATAGCTCTCTTATCTGGGAGAACTGGGTTTGATTCCCCACTCCTCCACTTGCAGCTGCTGGAATGGCCTTGGGTCAGCCAGAGCTCTCTTATCTGAGAGAACCGGGTTTGATTCCCCACTCCTCCACTTGCAGCTGCTGGAATGGCCTTGGGTCAGCCAGAGCTCTCTTATCTGGGAGAACTGGGTTTGATTCCCCACTCCTCCACTTGCACCTGCTGGAATGGCCTTGGGTCAGCCAGAGCTCTCTTATCTGAGAGAACCGGGTTGGATTCACCACTCTTCCATTTGCAGCTGCTGGAATGGCCTTGGGTCAGCCATAGCTCTCTTATCTGGGAGAACCAGGTTTGATTCCCCACTCCTCGACTTGTACCTGCTGGAATGGCCTTGGGTCAGCCAGAGCTCTCTCATCTGGGAGAACCGGGTTTGATTCCCCACTCCTCCATTTGCAGCTGCTGGAAAGGCCTTGGGGTCAGCCATAGCTCTTGCAGGACTATCCTTGAAAGGGCAGCTGCTGGGAGAGCTCTCTCAGCCCCACCCACCTCTCAGGGTGGGCTGTTGTGGGGGAGGAAGAAAATGGAGATTGTGAGCCACTCTGAGATTTGGAGTGGAGGGCAGGATATAAATCCAATGTCGTTGTCTTATTGCTATTATTATCTCTACATTGTAATAGAGCCAGTTTGGTGTAGTGGTTAAGTGTGCGGACTCTTATCTGGGAGAACCGGGTTTGATTCCCCACTCCTCCACTTGCAGCAGCTGGAATGCCCTTGGGTCAGCCATAACTCTGGCAGGGGTTGTCCTTGAAAGGACAGCTGTTGTGAGAGCCCTCTCCAGCCCCACCCACCTCACAGGGTGTCTGTTTTGGGGGAGGAAGGGAAAGGAGATTGTGAGTCGTTCTGAGACTCTTCGGAGTGGAGGGCGGGATATAAATCCAGTATCTTCATCTACCTCACAGGGTGTCTGTCTGTTTTGGGGGAGGAAGGGAAAGGATATTGTGAGCCGCTCTGAGACTCTTGGGAGTGGAGGGCGGGATATAAATCCAATATCTTCATCTACCTCACAGGGTGTCTGTTGTGAGGGAGGAAGGGAAAGGAGATTGTGAGCCGCTCTGAGACTCTTCGGAGTGGAGGGCGGGATATAAATCCAATATCTTCATCTACCTCACAGGGTGTCTGTTGTGGGGGAGGAAGGGAAAGGAGATTGTGAGCCGCTCTGAGACTCTTTGGAGTGGAGGGCAGGATATAAATCCAATATCTTCATCTACCTCACAGGGTGTCTGTTGTGGGGGAGGAAGGGAAAGGAGATTGTGAGCCGCTCTGAGACTCTTTGGAGTGGAGGGCAGGATATAAATCCAATATCTTCATCTACCTCACAGGGTGTCTGTTGTGGGGGAGGAAGGGAAAGGAGATTGTGAGCCGCTCTGAGACTCTTCGGAGTGGAGGGCGGGATATAAATCCAATATCTTCATCTACCTCACAGGGTGTCTGTTGTGGGGGAGAAAGGGGAAGGAGATTGTGAGCTGCTCTGAGACTCTTCGGAGTGGAGGGCGGGATATAAATCTAATAACTTCATCTACCTCACAGGGTGTCTGTTGTGGGGGGGGGGAGGGAAAGAAGATTGTGAGCCCCTCTGAGTCTCTTCGAAGTGGAGGGCGGGATATAAATCCAATATCGTCTTTTTCTTCTAATATATAATGAAATAATTAAGCACGGTTGCTAACAGGCCACGGCCCAGTATTGGTCCACGGCCCGGGGGTTGTACACCCCTGGACTAAAGGACCCTGGAGGTCCCTTCTAACTCTAGGATTCTATGACCTTAGAGTTCCCTTCCAGCTCTATGTCTCTATCATTCCATGGTTCTAATGTTGTACACTGCTGTTTGGGTTAACGGGGTTTCTTCCTTGCCCTCCAGGTACGTGGCCACCCCTCTAGCTGCTCTCCTGAACGTCAAGGACAAAGTACAATTAAAAGCCACGCCAAATCCCGTCTTAGAGACCTTCTACTCCTCTTCTTCCAAACATCCCAAACAGGTAATGCGGCGCAGGCCTTTGCATCGTCTTTGCATTTGCTCCAGGTGGCTCGTAGGAAACGGTTTGCCTCTGTGTCCTCGGAGGTGAATCACCGCCCCCCTGGCGCTCCCTTCACCCACCTCTCCCATCTCTTGGCAGCCGGATATCGAGGCCCTTTCCAAGAAATGTGGCTGCACTGCACGGCAGGTGGAGAGGTGGTTTCGCCGGCGACGCAATCAGGACCGGCCCAGCTTGCTCAAGAAGTTCCGAGAAGCCAGGTAGATGAGAGCCGGAGGGGTGTGAAGGGTTCGGAATTCCCATGTGGCCCCGAACTCATGGCCAAATGGATCTTACGGGGTTGTTGCGTGGAGGGCGTGGATGCTGCCCGGTTCTTGGAGGGAAGGGCAGAGAAAAATGGGATTGGATAGAGAAAAGCTCTCTGGATAGATAGATTGGGTAGAGGGCCCCGTGGTGCAGAGTGTTAAAGCTGCAGTACTGCAGTCCTAAGCTCTGCTCACGACCTGAGTTCGATCCCGGCGGAAGCTGGGTTCAGGTAGCCGGCTCCAGGTTGACTCAGCCTTCCATCCTTCCGAGGTCGGTCAAATGACTGCCCAGCATGCTGGGGGTAGGGAAGCGTAGATGACTGGAGAAGGCCATGGCAAACCACCCTGTCAAAAGTCTGCCATGCAAATGTTGTGAAAGCAACTTCACCCGAGTCGAAAAACGACTGGTGCTTGCACAGGGGACCTTTCTTTTCCAAAAGAGCTGCGTGGCGCAGAGTGGTAAAGCTGCAGTACTGCAGTCCTAAGCTCTGCGCATGGCCTGAGTTCGATCCCCGGCTGAAGCTGGGTTTTCAGGTAGCTGACTCGAGGTTGTCTCAGCCTTCCATCCGTCTTAGGTTGGTCAAATGAGGACCCTGCTTGCTGGTGGTGGGGGGGAGTGTAGACGACTGGGGAAGGCAATGGCAAACCACCCCGTAAAAAGTCTGCCGTGAAAACGTTATGAAAGCAACGTCACCCGAGTTGAAAAACGACTGGTGCTTGCATAGGGTTTTACCTTTTACCTTTTTTAGAGAAAAGCAAGTGGTTAGGGAAACGTGGTCTCCTTCCCCAGCCCTTTAGACATCACTCCTTTACTCCCCTGACCCCAACAAAGTACAACAGCCGCTTTGGATGGAGGTTGGGGGATTTGTCTGACTCTAGGTTTATTTGTGGGATAGCAGCATCCCTCCTTAAGGGAAGAGCCCAGCCTGTGATCATTAACTTGACACCCACTTCTCACGAAAGATTGCAATTAAATCAAAAGAGTTTCCGACTCAACATTAGGAAGAACTTCCTGACCATTAGAGCACTGGAACAGGCTTCTTTGGGAGGTGGTTGGCGCTCCTTCCTTGGAGGTTTTTCAACAGAGGCTAGATGGCCATCTGACAGCAATGAAGATCCTGTGAATTTAGGGGGAGGTATTTGTGGGTTCCCTGCATTGTGCAGGGGGTTGGACTAGATGACCCTGGAGGTCTTTTCCAATTCTATGATTCTATGACAGTTAAGAGCGGTTCCTCAGTGGAACAGGCTTCCTCCTCGGGAGGTGGTGGGCTCTCCTTCCTTGGAGGTTTTTCAACAGAGGCTAGATGGCCATCTGACAGCAGTGACGCTCCCGTGAATTTAGGGGGAGGTGTTTGTGAGTTTTTGAGCAGACTTCGGAGGATGGTAGGAGGGCCTGACATGACTTTGTCCACGTGGTCGCAAAGAGTTGGACTCGACTGTGCGACTGAACGACAAATTTGTGAGTTTGCTGTATTGTACAGGGGGTTGGACTAGATGACCCTGGAGGTCCCTTCCAGCTCTGTGATTCTATGAAAACAGAAGGATGCTCCTCCCTGCAAAGAAACCCAATCCCCCACCCCGCATGGTGAAAGTTAGCTTATCAGGGGAGAGGTTCTGCTTGTGACATGCTAGGTTTCTTCTTGGAGGTGTGTGTGTTTTTAAAAGTATTTTATCATTGGAAAAAGGGAGGGTTTGGGGTGTCAAGCTGCAGTGAGGTTCACAAGCGGCCTGTTTCAGTTTCTAAATAGGTTTTTATAGTTGTATTTAAGACTTCCCTTCCCCTCCCCCCGCCATGTTTTCATCTGTTCAGGAAAAAATTCCCTCTTCTTCCTTTTTCAGTTGGAGATTCACATTTTACCTTCTTGCTTTCATTGCTGGCATGTCTGTGATTGCAGATGTAAGTACAATTATGTGTCGTTTTCCCCGTTTCACCCACCCCCAGTATGTCCCCTATTTGGAAATCCCTGCGTTACATCCTACAGTATCTCCCTAATTTGCTCTTGGCTTTTGTCTTTGCCCTTCTGCTCTTACAGAAACCCTGGTTTTATGACTTACGGACAGTTTGGGAAGGTTATCCCATTCAGGTAAGTCACTCGAGTATTCCAAAACGCAAACGCCACGGCAGAAATCCCCAAAGTGGTCCTGTTAGCAATATGCTAAGCCAGGGTGTTATGAGGGCTGGATCTGACATAAATGAGCACTTGTTGGGCTTAGCCTTGTCAGGCCGGGCCATGTGAGTACCTATTTAAGATCAGGTAGCAGAGATGAGTCCGTCCTAAGGGAAATCAACCCAGACTGTTCTCTGGAAGGTCAGATGCTGAAGCTCAAGCTCAAATCCTTCTGCCACCCAATGAGAAGGGAGCACCCCATCTGCTTCCTTCTCCCTCTCTCTTGCTTCCTTCTGCGCAAGAGCTTGCTTTGCCAGGCTTGCTCAATCGCACAGGAGCTGCAGAGCAAAGCCTCTGTTTTCTCCATTGGCTGAGGCTCTTCCCTTGAGGACCAAGGGGGAGGTAGAGCTTGCTTTGCTAGACTCTCTCAATCGCACAGCAGAGCGTCTCTTCCCTCTATTGGCTGAGGCTCCTCCCTCTCCCAGTCCCCTGGGGAAGGAAGGAAAGAGCCAGAGCTTCCTTTGCCCAGTTCCTTTCATCCCATGGGAGAGAGACACAGAAAGCACCATTAAGACCAACGAGGGCTGACGTTTTTAGCATGTTTTTAAATTTTTCTAAAAAACCCTTTAATTGTGTTTTCCTTTATAAAATTTCTATCTTTGCTACCTGCCATTCCATTTTATGACATGCATGGACCGGCCCGACAAGGTCTCTTTTATGTGAGATGCGTCCCTCATAGCATTGGGAAAAGTGCAGAAAAGGGCAACTAGAATGATTAAAGGTTTGGAACCCTTTCCCTAGGAAGAAAGGTTGAAACGCTTGGGGCTCTTTAGCTTGGAGAAACGTCGACTGCGGGGTGACATGATAGAGGTTGACAACATTACGCATGGGATGGAGAAAGCAGAGAAAGAAGTCCTTTCTCACAATACAAGAACTCGTGGGCATTCGATGAAATTGCTGAGCAGTCGGGTTAGAACGGATAAAAGGAAGTACTTCTTCACCCAGAGGGTGATTAACATGTGGAATTCACTGCCACAGGAGGTGGTGGCGGCTACAAGCATAGCAGGCTTCAAGAGGGGTTTGGATAAAAATATGGAGCAGAGGTCCATCAGTGGCTCTTAGCCACAGTGTGTGTGTGTGTGTGTGTATATGTGTATATACACACACATATTGGCCACTGTGTGACACGGAGTGCTGGACTGGATGGGCCATTGGCTTGATCCAACATGGCTTCTCTTATGTTCTTAAATGGATTTGACACCCTTGCCCTAGGTTGTCTAGCAGCCTAGGCAGGCCAAATCTCTGGTCCCCCCTCCCCCCCCTCACACTGATAACATCACCGAGTCACATGGGGGGGGGTGTCACGACTCTGGGGGGTCTTAGCAAGTGCAGCCACCACTCTGGGTTAAAGGTTCCCCTTGAGAAGGCCCAGAGTCCCCTCTCGAGCCCTATAGCTTAGGCCAAATAATAGGCGTGAGAAGAAGATGATATTGGATTTATATCCCGCCCTCCACTCTGAAGAGTCTCAGAGCGGCTCACAATCTCCTTTCCCTTCCTCCCCCACAACAGAGACCCTGTGAGGTAGATGAAGATATTGGATTTATATCCCGCCCTCCACTCCGAAGAGTCTCAGAGCGGCTCACAATCTCCTTTCCCTTCCTCCCCCACAACAGACACCCTGTGAGGTAGATGAAGATATTGGATTTATATCCCACCCTCCACTCCGAAGAGTCTCAGAGCGGCTCACAATCTCCTTTCCCTTCCTCCCCCACAACAGAGACCCTGTGAGGTAGATGAAGATATTGGATTTATATCCCGCCCTCCACTCCGAAGAGTCTCAGAGCGGCTCACAATCTCCTTTCCCTTCCTCCCCCACAACAGACACCCTGTGAGGTAGATGAAGATATTGGATTTATATCCCACCCTCCACTCCGAAGAGTCTCAGAGCGGCTCACAATCTCCTTTCCCTTCCTCCCCCACAACAGACACCCTGTGAGGTAGATGAAGATATTGGATTTATATCCCGCCCTCCACTCCGAAGAGTCTCAGAGCGGCTCACAATCTCCTTTCCCTTCCTCCCCCACAACAGACACCCTGTGAGGTAGATGAAGATATTGGATTTATATCCCACCCTCCACTCCGAAGAGTCTCAGAGCGGCTCACAATCTCCTTTCCCTTCCTCCCCCACAACAGACACCCTGTGAGGTAGATGAAGATATTGGATTTATATCCCGCCCTCCACTCCGAAGAGTCTCAGAGCGGCTCACAATCTCCTTTCCCTTCCTCCCCCACAACAGACACCCTGTGAGGTAGATGAAGATATTGGATTTATATCCCACCTTCCACTCCGAAGAGACTCAGAGCGGCTCACAATCTCCTTTCCCTTCCTCCCACACAACAGACACCCTGTGAGGTAGATGAAGATATTGGATTTATATCCCGCCCTCCACTCCAAAGAGTCTCAGAGCGGCTCACTATCTCCTTTCCCTTCCTCCCCCACAACAGACACCCTGTGAGGTAGATGAAGATATTGGATTTATATCCCGCCCTCCACTCCGAAGAGTCTCAGAGCGGCTCACAGTCTCCTTTCCCTTCCTCCCCCACAACAGACACCCTGTGAGGTAGATGAAGATATTGGATTTATATCCCGCCCTCCACAACGAAGAGTCTCAGAGCGGCTCACAATCTCCTTTCCCTTCCTCCCCCACAACAGAGACCCTGTGAGGTAGATGAAGATATTGGATTTATATCCCGCCCTCCACTCCGAAGAGTCTCAGAGCGGCTCACAATCTCCTTTCCCTTCCTCCCCCACAACAGACACCCTGTGAGGTAGATGAAGATATTGGATTTATATCCCGCCCTCCACTCCGAAGAGTCTCAGAGCGGCTCACAGTCTCCTTTCCCTTCCTCCCCCACAACAAACACCCTGTGAGGTAGATGAAGATATTGGATTTATATCCCGCCCTCCACAACGAAGAGTCTCAGAGCGGCTCACAATCTCCTTTCCCTTCCTCCCCCACAACAGAGACCCTGTGAGGTAGATGAAGATATTGGATTTATATCCCGCCCTCCACTCCGAAGAGTCTCAGAGCGGCTCACAATCTCCTTTCCCTTCCTCCCCCACAACAGACACCCTGTGAGGTAGATGAAGATATTGGATTTATATCCCGCCCTCCACTCCGAAGAGTCTCAGAGCGGCTCACAATCTCCTTTCCCTTCCTCCCCCACAACAGACACCCTGTGAGGTAGATGAAGATATTGGATTTATATCCCGCCCTCCACTCCGAAGAGTCTCAGAGCGGCTCACAATCTCCTTTCCCTTCCTCCCCCACAACAGACACCCTGTGAGGTAGATGAAGATATTGGATTTATATCCCGCCCTCCACTCCGAAGAGTCTCAGAGCGGCTCACAATCTCCTTTCCCTTCCTCCCCCACAACAGACACCCTGTGAGGTAGATGAAGATATTGGATTTATATCCCGCCCTCCACTCCGAAGAGTCTCAGAGCGGCTCACAATCTCCTTTCCCTTCCTCCCCCACAACAGACACCCTGTGAGGTAGATGAAGATATTGGATTCATATCCCGCCCTCCACTCCGAAGAGTCTCAGAGCGGCTCACAATCCCCTTTCCCTTCCTTCCCCACAACAGACGCCCTGTGAGGTAGATGAAGATATTGGATTTATATCCCGCCCTCCACTCTGAAGAGTCTCAGAGCGGCTCACAATCTCCTTTCCCTTCCTCCCCCACAACAGACACCCTGTGAGGTAGATGAAGATATTGGATTTATATCCCGCCCTCCACTCCGAAGAGTCTCAGAGCGGCTCACAATCTCCTTTCCCTTCCTCCCCCACAACAGACACCCTGTGAGGTAGATGAAGATATTGGATTTATATCCCGCCCTCCACAACGAAGAGTCTCAGAGCGGCTCACAATCTCCTTTCCCTTCCTCCCCCACAACAGAGACCCTGTGAGGTAGATGAAGATATTGGATTTGTATCCCGCCCTCCACTCCGAAGAGTCTCAGAGCGGCTCACAATCTCCTTTCCCTTCCTCCCCCACAACAGACACCCTGTGAGGTAGATGAAGATATTGGATTTATATCCCGCCCTCCACTCCGAAGAGTCTCAGAGCGGCTCACAATCTCCTTTCCCTTCCTCCCCCACAACAGACACCCTGTGAGGTAGATGAAGATATTGGATTTATATCCCACCTTCCACTCCGAAGAGACTCAGAGCGGCTCACAATCTCCTTTCCCTTCCTCCCCCACAACAGACACCCTGTGAGGTAGATGAAGATATTGGATTTATATCCCGCCCTCCACTCCAAAGAGTCTCAGAGCGGCTCACAATCTCCTTTCCCTTCCTCCCCCACAACAGACACCCTGTGAGGTAGATGAAGATATTGGATTTATATCCCGCCCTCCACTCCGAAGAGTCTCAGAGCGGCTCACAGTCTCCTTTCCCTTCCTCCCCCACAACAGACACCCTGTGAGGTAGATGAAGATATTGGATTTATATCCCGCCCTCCACAACGAAGAGTCTCAGAGCGGCTCACAATCTCCTTTCCCTTCCTCCCCCACAACAGAGACCCTGTGAGGTAGATGAAGATATTGGATTTATATCCCGCCCCTCCACTCCGAAGAGTCTCAGAGCGGCTCACAATCTCCTTTCCTTCCTCCCCCACAACAGACACCCTGTGAGGTAGATGAAGATATTGGATTTATATCCCGCCCTCCACTCCGAAGAGTCTCAGAGCGGCTCACAGTCTCCTTTCCCTTCCTCCCCCACAACAGACACCCTGTGATGTAGATGAAGATATTGGATTTATATCCCGCCCTCCACAACGAAGAGTCTCAGAGCGGCTCACAATCTCCTTTCCCTTCCTCCCCCACAACAGAGACCCTGTGAGGTAGATGAAGATATTGGATTTATATCCCGCCCTCCACTCCGAAGAGTCTCAGAGCGGCTCACAATCTCCTTTCCCTTCCTCCCCCACAACAGACACCCTGTGAGGTAGATGAAGATATTGGATTTATATCCCGCCCTCCACTCCGAAGAGTCTCAGAGCGGCTCACAATCTCCTTTCCCTTCCTCCCCCACAACAGACACCCTGTGAGGTAGATGAAGATATTGGATTTATATCCCGCCCTCCACTCCGAAGAGGTCTCAGAGCGGCTCACAATCTCCTTTCCCTTCCTCCCCCCACAACAGACACCCTGTGAGGTAGATGAAGATATTGGATTTATATCCCGCCCTCCACTCCGAAGAGTCTCAGAGCGGCTCACAATCTCCTTTCCCTTCCTCCCCCACAACAGACACCCTGTGAGGTAGATGAAGATATTGGATTTATATCCCGCCCCTCCACTCCGAAGAGTCTCAGAGCGGCTCACAATCTACTTTCCCTTCCTCCCCCACAACAGACACCCTGTGAGGTAGATGAAGATATTGGATTTATATCCCGCCCTCCACTCCGAAGAGTCTCAGAGCGGCTCACAATCTCCTTTCCCTTCCTCCCCCACAACAGACACCCTGTGAGGTAGATGAAGATATTGGATTCATATCCCGCCCTCCACTCCGAAGAGTCTCAGAGCGGCTCACAATCCCCTTTCCCTTCCTTCCCCACAACAGACGCCCTGTGAGGTAGATGAAGATATTGGATTTATATCCCGCCCTCCACTCCGAAGAGTCTCAGAGCGGCTCACAATCTCCTTTCCTTCCTCCCCCACAACAGACACCCTGTGAGGTAGATGAAGATATTGGATTTATATCCCGCCCTCCACTCCGAAGAGTCTCAGAGCGGCTCACAATCTCCTTTCCCTTCCTCCCCCACAACAGACACCCTGTGAGGTAGATGAAGATATTGGATTTATATCCCGCCCTCCACAACGAAGAGTCTCAGAGCGGCTCACAATCTCCTTTCCCTTCCTCCCCCACAACAGAGACCCTGTGAGGTAGATGAAGATATTGGATTTGTATCCCGCCCTCCACTCCGAAGAGTCTCAGAGCGGCTCACAATCTCCTTTCCCTTCCTCCCCCACAACAGACACCCTGTGAGGTAGATGAAGATATTGGATTTATATCCCGCCCTCCACTCCGAAGAGTCTCAGAGCGGCTCACAATCTCCTTTCCCTTCCTCCCCCACAACAGACACCCTGTGAGGTAGATGAAGATATTGGATTTATATCCCGCCCTCCACTCCGAAGAGTCTCAGAGCGGCTCACAATCTACTTTCCCTTCCCCCCACAACAGACACCCTGTGAGGTAGATGAAGATATTGGATTATATCCCGCCCTCCACTCCGAAGAGTCTCAGAGCGGCTCACAATCTCCTTTCCCTTCCTCCCCCACAACAGACACCCTGTGAGGTAGATGAAGATATTGGATTCATATCCCGCCCTCCACTCCGAAGAGTCTCAGAGCGGCTCACAATCCCCTTTCCCTTCCTTCCCCACAACAGACGCCTGTGAGGTAGATGAAGATATTGGATTTATATCCCGCCCTCCACTCCGAAGAGTCTCAGAGCGGCTCACAATCTCCTTTCCCTTCCTCCCCCACAACAGACACCCTGTGAGGTAGATGAAGATATTGGATTTATATCCGCCCTCCACTCCGAAGAGTCTCAGAGCGGCTCACAATCTCCTTTCCCTTCCTCCCCCACAACAGACACCCTGTGAGGTAGATGAAGATATTGGATTTATATCCCGCCTCCACAACGAAGAGTCTCAGAGCGCTCACAATCTCCTTTCCCTTCCTCCCCCACAACAGAGACCCTGTGAGGTAGATGAAGATATTGGATTTGTATCCCGCCCTCCACTCCGAAGAGTCTCAGAGCGGCTCACAATCTCCTTTCCCTTCCTCCCCCACAACAGACACCTCCCTGTGAGGTAGATGAAGATATTGGATTTATATCCCGCCCTCCACTACGAAGAGTCTCAGAGCGGCTCACAATCTCCTTTCCCTTCCTCCCCCACAACAGACACCCTGTGAGGTAGATGAAGATATTGGATTTATATCCCGCCCTCCACTCCGAAGAGTCTCAGAGCGGCTCACAATCTCCTTTCCCTTCCTCCCCCACAACAGACACCCTGTGAGGTAGATGAAGATATTGGATTCATATCCCGCCCTCCACTACGAAGAGTCTCAGAGCGGCTCACAATCCCCTTTCCCTTCCTTCCCCACAACAGACGCCCTGTGAGGTAGATGAAGATATTGGATTTATATCCCGCCCTCCACCAACGAAGAGTCTCAGAGCGGCTCACAATCTCCTTTCCCTTCCTCCCCCACAACAGAGACCCTGTGAGGTAGATGAAGATATTGGATTTATATCCCGCCCTCCACTCCGAAGAGTCTCAGAGCGGCTCACAATCTCCTTTCCCTTCCTCCCCCACAACAGACACCCTGTGAGGTAGATGAAGATATTGGATTTATATCCCGCCCTCCACAACGAAGAGTCTCAGAGCGGCTCACAATCTCCTTTCCCTTCCTCCCCCACAACAGAGACCCTGTGAGGTAGATGAAGATATTGGATTATATCCCGCCCTCCACTCCGAAGAGTCTCAGAGCGGCTCACAATCTCCTTTCCCTTCCTCCCCACAACAGACACCCTGTGAGGTAGATGAAGATATTGGATTTATATCCCGCCCTCCACTCCGAAGAGTCTCAGAGCGGCTCACAGTCTCCTTTCCCTTCCTCCCCCACAACAGACACCCTCTGAGGTAGATGAAGATATTGGATTTATATCCCGCCCTCCACTCCGAAGAGTCTCAGAGCGGCTCACAGTCTCCTTTCCCTTCCTCCCCCACAACAGACACCCTGTGAGGTAGATGAAGATATTGGATTATATACCGCCCTCCACTCCGAAGAGTCTCAGAGCGGCTCACAATCTCCTTTCCCTTCTTCCTCCCCCACAACAGACACCCTGTGAGGTAGATGAAGATATTGGATTTATATCCCGCCCTCCACTCCGAAGAGTCTCAGAGCGGCTCACAATCTCCTTTCCCTTCCTCCCCCACAACAGACACCCTGTGAGGTAGATGAAGATATTGGATTTATATCCCGCCCTCCACTCCGAAGAGTCTCAGAGCGGCTCACAATCTCCTTTCCCTTCCTCCCCCACAACAGACACCCTGTGAGGTAGATGAAGATATTGGATTTATATCCCGCCCTCCACTCCGAAGAGTCTCAGAGCGGCTCACAATCTCCTTTCCCTTCCTCCCCCACAACAGACACCCTGTGAGGTAGATGAAGATATTGGATTTATATCCCGCCCTCCACTCCGAAGAGTCTCAGAGCGGCTCACAATCTCATTTCCCTTCCTCCCCCACAACAGACACCCTGTGAGGTAGATGAAGATATTGGATTCATATCCCGCCCTCCACTCCGAAGAGTCTCAGAGCGGCTCACAATCCCCTTTCCCTTCCTTCCCCACAACAGACGCCCTGTGAGGTAGATGAAGATATTGGATTTATATCCCGCCCTCCACTCCGAAGAGTCTCAGAGCGGCTCACAATCTCCTTTCCCTTCCTCCCCCACAACAGACACCCTGTGAGGTAGATGAAGATATTGGATTTATATCCCGCCCTCCACTCCGAAGAGTCTCAGAGCGGCTCACAATCTCCTTTCCCTTCCTCCCCCACAACAGACACCCTGTGAGGTAGATGAAGATATTGGATTTATATCCCGCCCTCCACTCCGAAGAGTCTCAGAGCGGCTCACAATCTCCTTTCCCTTCCTCCCCCACAACAGACACCCTGTGAGGTAGATGAAGATATTGGATTTATATCCCGCCCTCCACTCCGAAGAGTCTCAGAGCGGCTCACAATCTCCTTTCCCTTCCTCCCCCACAACAGACACCCTGTGAGGTAGATGAAGATATTGGATTTATATCCCGCCCTCCACTCCGAAGAGTCTCAGAGCGGCTCACAATCTCCTTTCCCTTCCTCCCCCACAACAGACACCCTGTGAGGTAGATGAAGATATTGGATTTATATCCCGCCCTCCACTCCGAAGAGTCTCAGAGCGGCTCACAATCTCATTTCCCTTCCTCCCCCACAACAGACACCCTGTGAGGTAGATGAAGATATTGGATTCATATCCCGCCCTCCACTCCGAAGAGTCTCAGAGCGGCTCACAATCCCCTTTCCCTTCCTTCCCCACAACAGACGCCCTGTGAGGTAGATGAAGATATTGGATTTATATCCCGCCCTCCACTCCGAAGAGTCTCAGAGCGGCTCACAATCTCCTTTCCCTTCCTCCCCCACAACAGACACCCTGTGAGGTAGATGAAGATATTGGATTTATATCCCGCCCTCCACTCCGAAGAGTCTCAGAGCGGCTCACAATCTCCTTTCCCTTCCTCCCCCACAACAGACACCCTGTGAGGTAGATGAAGATATTGGATTTATATCCCGCCCTCCACTCCGAAGAGTCTCAGAGCGGCTCACAATCTCCTTTCCCTTCCTCCCCCACAACAGACACCCTGTGAGGTAGATGAAGATATTGGATTTATATCCCGCACTCCACTCCGAAGAGTCTCAGAGCGGCTCACAATCTCCTTTCCCTTCCTCCCCCACAACAGACACCCTGTGAGGTAGATGAAGATATTGGATTTATATCCCGCACTCCACTCCGAAGAGTCTCAGAGCGGCTCACAATCTCCTTTCCCTTCCTCCCCCACAACAGACACCCTGTGAGGTAGATGAAGATATTGGATTTATATCCCGCCCTCCACTCCGAAGAGTCTCAGAGCGGCTCACAGTCTCCTTTCCCTTCCTCCCCCACAACAGACACCCTGTGAGGTAGATGAAGATATTGGATTTATATCCCGCCCTCCACAACGAAGAGTCTCAGAGCGGCTCACAATCTCCTTTCCCTTCCTCCCCCACAACAGAGACCCTGTGAGGTAGATGAAGATATTGGATTTATATCCCGCCCTCCACTCCGAAGAGTCTCAGAGCGGCTCACAATCTCCTTTCCCTTCCTCCCCCACAACAGACACCCTGTGAGGTAGATGAAGATATTGGATTTATATCCCGCCCTCCACTCCGAAGAGTCTCAGAGCGGCTCACAGTCTCCTTTCCCTTCCTCCCCCACAACAGACACCCTGTGAGGTAGATGAAGATATTGGATTTATATCCCGCCCTCCACAACGAAGAGTCTCAGAGCGGCTCACAATCTCCTTTCCCTTCCTCCCCCACAACAGAGACCCTGTGAGGTAGATGAAGATATTGGATTTATATCCCGCCCTCCACTCCGAAGAGTCTCAGAGCGGCTCACAATCTCCTTTCCCTTCCTCCCCCACAACAGACACCCTGTGAGGTAGATGAAGATATTGGATTTATATCCCGCCCTCCACTCCGAAGAGTCTCAGAGCGGCTCACAATCTCCTTTCCCTTCCTCCCCCACAACAGACACCCTGTGAGGTAGATGAAGATATTGGATTTATATCCCGCCCTCCACTCCGAAGAGTCTCAGAGCGGCTCACAATCTCCTTTCCCTTCCTCCCCCACAACAGACACCCTGTGAGGTAGATGAAGATATTGGATTTATATCCCGCCCTCCACTCCGAAGAGTCTCAGAGCGGCTCACAATCTCCTTTCCCTTCCTCCCCCACAACAGACACCCTGTGAGGTAGATGAAGATATTGGATTTATATCCCGCCCTCCACTCCGAAGAGTCTCAGAGCGGCTCACAATCTCCTTTCCCTTCCTCCCCCACAACAGACACCCTGTGAGGTAGATGAAGATATTGGATTTATATCCCGCCCTCCACTCCGAAGAGTCTCAGAGCGGCTCACAATCTCCTTTCCCTTCCTCCCCCACAACAGACACCCTGTGAGGTAGATGAAGATATTGGATTCATATCCCGCCCTCCACTCCGAAGAGTCTCAGAGCGGCTCACAATCCCCTTTCCCTTCCTTCCCCACAACAGACGCCCTGTGAGGTAGATGAAGATATTGGATTTATATCCCGCCCTCCACTCCGAAGAGTCTCAGAGCGGCTCACAATCTCCTTTCCCTTCCTCCCCCACAACAGACACCCTGTGAGGTAGATGAAGATATTGGATTTATATCCCGCCCTCCACTCCGAAGAGTCTCAGAGCGGCTCACAATCTCCTTTCCCTTCCTCCCCCACAACAGACACCCTGTGAGGTAGATGAAGATATTGGATTTATATCCCGCCCTCCACAACGAAGAGTCTCAGAGCGGCTCACAATCTCCTTTCCCTTCCTCCCCCACAACAGAGACCCTGTGAGGTAGATGAAGATATTGGATTTGTATCCCGCCCTCCACTCCGAAGAGTCTCAGAGCGGCTCACAATCTCCTTTCCCTTCCTCCCCCACAACAGACACCCTGTGAGGTAGATGAAGATATTGGATTTATATCCCGCCCTCCACTCCGAAGAGTCTCAGAGCGGCTCACTATCTCCTTTCCCTTCCTCCCCCACAACAGACACCCTGTGAGGTAGATGAAGATATTGGATTTATATCCCGCCCTCCACTCCGAAGAGTCTCAGAGCGGCTCACAATCTCCTTTCCCTTCCTCCCCCACAACAGACACCCTGTGAGGTAGATGAAGATATTGGATTCATATCCCGCCCTCCACTCCGAAGAGTCTCAGAGCGGCTCACAATCCCCTTTCCCTTCCTTCCCCACAACAGACGCCCTGTGAGGTAGATGAAGATATTGGATTTATATCCCGCCCTCCACAACGAAGAGTCTCAGAGCGGCTCACAATCTCCTTTCCCTTCCTCCCCCACAACAGAGACCCTGTGAGGTAGATGAAGATATTGGATTTATATCCCGCCCTCCACTCCGAAGAGTCTCAGAGCGGCTCACAATCTCCTTTCCCTTCCTCCCCCACAACAGACACCCTGTGAGGTAGATGAAGATATTGGATTTATATCCCGCCCTCCACTCCGAAGAGTCTCAGAGCGGCTCACAGTCTCCTTTCCCTTCCTCCCCCACAACAGACACCCTGTGAGGTAGATGAAGATATTGGATTTATATCCCGCCCTCCACAACGAAGAGTCTCAGAGCGGCTCACAATCTCCTTTCCCTTCCTCCCCCACAACAGAGACCCTGTGAGGTAGATGAAGATATTGGATTTATATCCCGCCCTCCACTCCGAAGAGTCTCAGAGCGGCTCACAATCTCCTTTCCCTTCCTCCCCCACAACAGACACCCTGTGAGGTAGATGAAGATATTGGATTTATATCCCGCCCTCCACTCCGAAGAGTCTCAGAGCGGCTCACAGTCTCCTTTCCCTTCCTCCCCCACAACAGACAACCTGTGAGGTAGATGAAGATATTGGATTTATATCCCGCCCTCCACTCCGAAGAGTCTCAGAGCGGCTCACAGTCTCCTTTCCCTTCCTCCCCCACAACAGACACCCTGTGAGGTAGATGAAGATATTGGATTCATATCCCGCCCTCCACTCCGAAGAGTCTCAGAGCGGCTCACAATCCCCTTTCCCTTCCTTCCCCACAACAGACGCCCTGTGAGGTAGATGAAGATATTGGATTTATATCCCGCCCTCCACAACGAAGAGTCTCAGAGCGGCTCACAATCTCCTTTCCCTTCCTCCCCCACAACAGAGACCCTGTGAGGTAGATGAAGATATTGGATTTATATCCCGCCCTCCACTCCGAAGAGTCTCAGAGCGGCTCACAATCTCCTTTCCCTTCCTCCCCCACAACAGACACCCTGTGAGGTAGATGAAGATATTGGATTTATATCCCGCCCTCCACTCCGAAGAGTCTCAGAGCGGCTCACAGTCTCCTTTCCCTTCCTCCCCCACAACAGACACCCTGTGAGGTAGATGAAGATATTGGATTTATATCCCGCCCTCCACAACGAAGAGTCTCAGAGCGGCTCACAATCTCCTTTCCCTTCCTCCCCCACAACAGAGACCCTGTGAGGTAGATGAAGATATTGGATTTATATCCCGCCCTCCACTCCGAAGAGTCTCAGAGCGGCTCACAATCTCCTTTCCCTTCCTCCCCCACAACAGACACCCTGTGAGGTAGATGAAGATATTGGATTTATATCCCGCCCTCCACTCCGAAGAGTCTCAGAGCGGCTCACAGTCTCCTTTCCCTTCCTCCCCCACAACAGACAACCTGTGAGGTAGATGAAGATATTGGATTTATATCCCGCCCTCCACTCCGAAGAGTCTCAGAGCGGCTCACAGTCTCCTTTCCCTTCCTCCCCCACAACAGACACCCTGTGAGGTAGATGAAGATATTGGATTTATATCCCGCCCTCCACTCCGAAGAGTCTCAGAGCGGCTCACAATCTCCTTTCCCTTCCTCCCCCACAACAGACACCCTGTGAGGTAGATGAAGATATTGGATTTATATCCCGCCCTCCACTCCGAAGAGTCTCAGAGCGGCTCACAATCTCCTTTCCCTTCCTCCCCCACAACAGACACCCTGTGAGGTAGATGAAGATATTGGATTTATATCCCGCCCTCCACTCCGAAGAGTCTCAGAGCGGCTCACAATCTCCTTTCCCTTCCTCCCCCACAACAGACACCCTGTGAGGTAGATGAAGATATTGGATTTATATCCCGCCCTCCACTCCGAAGAGTCTCAGAGCGGCTCACAATCTCCTTTCCCTTCCTCCCCCACAACAGACACCCTGTGAGGTAGATGAAGATATTGGATTTATATCCCGCCCTCCACTCCGAAGAGTCTCAGAGCGGCTCACAATCTCATTTCCCTTCCTCCCCCACAACAGACACCCTGTGAGGTAGATGAAGATATTGGATTCATATCCCGCCCTCCACTCCGAAGAGTCTCAGAGCGGCTCACAATCCCCTTTCCCTTCCTTCCCCACAACAGACGCCCTGTGAGGTAGATGAAGATATTGGATTTATATCCCGCCCTCCACTCCGAAGAGTCTCAGAGCGGCTCACAATCTCCTTTCCCTTCCTCCCCCACAACAGACACCCTGTGAGGTAGATGAAGATATTGGATTTATATCCCGCCCTCCACTCCGAAGAGTCTCAGAGCGGCTCACAATCTCCTTTCCCTTCCTCCCCCACAACAGACACCCTGTGAGGTAGATGAAGATATTGGATTTATATCCCGCCCTCCACTCCGAAGAGTCTCAGAGCGGCTCACAATCTCCTTTCCCTTCCTCCCCCACAACAGACACCCTGTGAGGTAGATGAAGATATTGGATTTATATCCCGCCCTCCACTCCGAAGAGTCTCAGAGCGGCTCACAATCTCCTTTCCCTTCCTCCCCCACAACAGACACCCTGTGAGGTAGATGAAGATATTGGATTTATATCCCGCACTCCACTCCGAAGAGTCTCAGAGCGGCTCACAATCTCCTTTCCCTTCCTCCCCCACAACAGACACCCTGTGAGGTAGATGAAGATATTGGATTCATATCCCGCCCTCCACTCCGAAGAGTCTCAGAGCGGCTCACAATCCCCTTTCCCTTCCTTCCCCACAACAGACGCCCTGTGAGGTAGATGAAGATATTGGATTTATATCCCGCCCTCCACTCCGAAGAGTCTCAGAGCGGCTCACAATCTCCTTCCCCTTCCTCCCCCACAACAGACACCCTGTGAGGTAGATGAAGATATTGGATTTATATCCCGCCCTCCACTCCGAAGAGTCTCAGAGCGGCTCACAATCTCCTTTCCCTTCCTCCCCCACAACAGACACCCTGTGAGGTAGATGAAGATATTGGATTTATATCCCGCCCTCCACTCCGAAGAGTCTCAGAGCGGCTCACAATCTCCTTTCCCTTCCTCCCCCACAACAGACACCCTGTGAGGTAGATGAAGATATTGGATTTATATCCCGCCCTCCACTCCGAAGAGTCTCAGAGCAGCTCACAATCTCCTTTCCCTTCCTCCCCCACAACAGACACCCTGTGAGGTAGATGAAGATATTGGATTTATATCCCGCCCTCCACTCCGAAGAGTCTCAGAGCGGCTCACAATCTCCTTTCCCTTCCTCCCCCACAACAGACACCCTGTGAGGTAGATGAAGATATTGGATTTATATCCCGCCCTCCACTCCGAAGAGTCTCAGAGCAGCTCACAATCTCCTTTCCCTTCCTCCCCCACAACAGACACCCTGTGAGGTAGATGAAGATATTGGATTTATATCCCGCCCTCCACTCCGAAGAGTCTCAGAGCGGCTCACAATCTCCTTCCCCTTCCTCCCCCACAACAGACACCCTGTGAGGTAGATGAAGATATTGGATTTATATCCCGCCCTCCACTCCAAAGAGTCTCAGAGCGGCTCACAATCTCCTTTCCCTTCCTCCCCCACAACAGACACCCTGTGAGGTAGATGAAGATATTGGATTTATATCCTGCCCTCCACTCCGAAGAGTCTCAGAGCGGCTCACAATCTCCTTTCCCTTCCTCCCCCACAACAGACACCCTGTGAGGTAGATGAAGACATTGGATTTATATCCCGCCCTCCACTCCGAAGAGTCTCAGAGCGGCTCAGAATCTCCTTTCCCTTCCCCCCCCCCCCCACAACAGACACCGTGTGAGGTAGATGAAGATATTGGATTTATATCCTGCCCTCCACTCCGAAGAGTCTCAGAGCGGCTCACAATCTCCTTTCCCTTCCTCCCCCACAACAGACGCCATGTGAGGTAGATGAAGATATTGGATTTATATCCCGCCCTCCACTCCAAAGAGTCTCAGATCGGCTCACTATCTCCTTTCCCTTCGCCCTCCCTCAACAGACACCCTGTGAGGTAGATGAAGATATTGGATTTATATCCTGCCCTCCACTCCGAAGAGTCTCAGAGCGGCTCACAATCTCCTTTGCCTTCCTCCCCCACAACAGACACCCTGTGAGGTGGCTGGGGCTGAGAGGGCTCTCACAGCAGCTGCTCTTTCAAGGACAACCTCTGCCAGAGCTATGGATGACCAAAGGCCATGCTACCAGGTGCAAGTGGAGGAGTGGAGAATCAAACCCGGTTCTCCCAGATAAGAGAGCTATGGCTGACCCAAGGCTATTCCAGCAGCTGCAAGTGGAGGAGTGGGGAATCAAACCCGGTTCTCCCAGATAAGAGAGCTATGGCTGACCCAAGGCTATCTCAGCAGCTGCAAGTGGAGGAGTGGGGAATCCAACCTGGTTCTCCTAGTTAAGAGAGCTACGGCTGACCCAAGGCCATTCCAGCAGCTGCAAGTGGAGGAGTGGGGAATCAAACCCGGTTCTCCCAGATAAGAGAGCTACGGCTGACCCAAGGCCATTCCAGCCGGTGCAAGTGAAGGAGTGGAGAATCAAACCCGGTTCTCCCAGATAAGAGAGCTACAGCTGACCCAAGGCCATTCCAGCAGCCGCAAGTGGAGGAGTGGGGAATCAAACCCAGTTCTCCCAGATAAGAGAGCTCTGGCTGACCCAAGACCATTCCAGCAGCTGCAAGTGGAGGAGTGGGGAATCAAACTCGGTTCTCCCAGATAAGAGAGCTATGGCTGACCCAAGGCTATCTCAGCAGCTGCAAGTGGAGGAGTGGGGAATCCAACCCGGTTCTCCTAGATGAGAGAGCTACGGCTGACCCAAGACCATTCCAGCAGGTGC
The DNA here is from genome assembly GCF_032191835.1 of Heteronotia binoei. Taxonomy (NCBI): domain Eukaryota; kingdom Metazoa; phylum Chordata; class Lepidosauria; order Squamata; family Gekkonidae; genus Heteronotia; species Heteronotia binoei. The sequence goes on from NC_083223.1 coordinate 282,409,376, forward strand.
AAGTGGAGGAGTGGAGAATCAAACCCGGTTCTCCCAGAGAAGAGAGCTATGGCTGACCCAAGGCTATCTCAGCAGCTGCAAGTGGAGGAGTGGGGAATTCAACCCGGTTCTCCTAGTTAAGAGAGCTACGGCTGACCCAAGACCATTCCAGCAGCTGCAAGTGGAGGAGTTGGGAATCAAACCCGGTTCTCCCATATAAGAGAGCTCTGGCTGACCCAAGGCCATTCCAGCCGGTGCAAGTGGAGGAGTGGGGAATCAAACCCGGTTCTCCCAGATAAGAGTCCGCACACTTAACAACTACACCAAACTGTGTACACCAGTGAGGACGAGGCAGAGCGAACAACAACAATAAAAAGGTTTATTGTAGGGCAGTATAGATTAACAAGGTGCACGAACCAGTAAAAGGGTGAAGGGAAAATAAACAGATGCCCTAACGCATCTATCCCTACAGACCCTACTGTAGTACTACACTTACCCCCCACCCCCTTGGGTAAGGGTCTCTCCTCTGCTTCCAGCTCTCCAGGCTACAGCCTGCTTCCAGCTAAGTCTTCCAAGGAAAAAAACCCCACTTCCTGGACTTGGCCTTTATATTCGCTCCTCAGGCCCCACCCGTCTCTGGGCCTGTTTCCCTCCAAAACCTCGCTACCCAATCAGAAAGACAGAGGGGGTCCTGGGAGATGTAGGCTTTTCCCAGTAACTCCTAAACAGGCTTCCCTGGGGCCTGCAGGCCTCGCTGGGCCCAGGATCGTGACAGGGGGGTGCCCGATTTTGCGCCCCCCAGAAGGCTGGCGTCCTAGGCAGGTGCCTAGTTTGCCTAATGGCAGGACCTGCCCTGATGCCAATGTCAGGTATGACTGTTGGATTACAGAGACAGCCTCTCCTCAACCGACCCTGCTGGGAAGACCTAACTCTGCCTCTTCTTCTTCCAGACCCTGCTCCCTTCCCAGTACTGGTACTATGTCATCGAGCTGTCGTTCTACTGGTCTCTGCTTTTCAGCGTCGCCTCGGATGTGAAGCGGAAGGTAGGGACAGTGGCTCAGTGGTAGAGCATCTGCTTGGGAAGCAGAAGGTCCCAGGTTCAATCCCCGGCATCTCCAACTAAAAAGGGTCCAGGCAAGTAGGCGTGGAAAACCTCAGCTTGAGACCCTGGAGAGCCACTGCCTGTTAGGGAAGGGATGCTGGCTCAGTGGTAGAGCATCTGCTTGGTAAGCAGGAGGTCCAAGGTTCAATCCCCGGCATCTCCAACTAAAAAGGGTCCAGGCAAGTAGGTGTTAAAAACCTCAGCTGGAGACCCTGGAGAGCCAATATCAGTCTGAGTAGACAGTACTGACCTAAGGGGAGGGGCGGTGGCTCAGTGGTAGAGCATCTGCTTGGGAAGCAGAAGGTCCCAGGTTCAATCCCCGGCATCTCCAACTAAAAAGGGTCCAGGCAAGTAGGTGTGAAAAACCTCAGCTGGAGACCCTGGAGAGCCAATATCAGTCTGAGTAGACAGTACTGACCTAAGGGGAGGGGCGGTGGCTCAGTGGTAGAGCATCTGCTTGGTAAGCGGGGGGTCCCACGTTCAATCCCCGGCATCTCCAACTAAAAAGGGTCCAGGCAAGGAGGCGTGGAAAACCTCAGCTTGAGACCCTGGAGAGCCACTGCCAGTTAGGGGAGGGACGGTGGCTCAAGGGTAGAGCATCTGCTTGGTAAGCAGAAGGTCCCAGGTTCAATCCCTGGCATCTCCAAAAAAGGGTTCAGGCAAATAGGTATGAAAAACCTCAGCTTGAGACCCTGGAGAGCAGCTGCCAGTCTGAGTGGACAATACTGACTTGGATGGACCAAGGGTCTAACAAAGCAGCTTCATATATGTAGGAGTCTTCAGAAACGAATGCTTGGTGCGCTCACCACTGGGCATGGTTGCCTGCCCTGTTCCCTCTAAGCTGAGTTCCTGTGAGCTGGCTCACAGTTTTTTTAGCCTCCGGCTCTCCCATTTTAGTCTCTGCTCAGGAAAAATGGCCCCAGAGCAAACTAATTTCTGCAGTCGCTCACCACTTTAATGCCAGGAGCTCATGAAGTAGAATTTTTGCTCCCAAGACTCCGCAGCTTAGAGGGAGCATTGTGTCAAGACTCCCCTGCAGTTCAGGAAATCACACAGTCCATTTCAGAAAATAGCAGATTTATTCATTGACAGACATGCTGGCAAAACGAGTTTTGCAAAGGCTGGCTCTCTCCCTCCAAGGCCCCCTTATATATGTTATCATAATTGTTACAATTTCAAGTAAAAGCGGGAATGCTAAACGGGAGCATTTCGCGGGCAATTTATGACCCACCCAAAGTCCTGGGAATGCAGGTGTTTTGGAATCAGTGTCTGGTTCAGCAGCTGGTGGAAAGGCTTGGAGCAACTCGTTACACAGATAAGCAAGGCCAAAAGGAGGGAAGCATAAGCAGCAGCGTTAATGAACTATAGTCAGGCACATTACAGAGAAATAAAACCATCGTAAGAAATAAAATCATGGCAAGACGCTTGACACATCAGTTGCCTGGGGTAGGATCCCCGCTTGATCAGGGTTCGGGTTGCAGGTGGGTCCCACAAATCTGTTCTTCTAAGGGTAGTGTTTTTTGCCTGGTGGAAAGAATCTTCCCCTCTGCGTGGGCATCCTGCAGCTCGCGCCACGGAAAAGCGTCTGGCCTCTAGCCCGGTTGTTTGAAGAAGAGCCAGGCGATCGGCATTGGGTTTCGCTTGCTGCAATTGGAGCTGGGTGACAATCAAATTCCGGACATGGATTTTTTTGTTGATGTTGTCGCTTAACGAGAGTGGCAGCTGCTTTTCAATTGGCTTTTAATTGAGAGTTTTGATTTAGGCTTTTCTTACTCGGCGTATTGTATGACGATCTTTGCTTTTTAATCTTTCAGATGTTACCAAGTCAGGGCCAAATAGATACGGTGCTGTTCTCGCGGCTGCCACAAGGACGCTGCTGTTGTTAAGGGCCCGATCCTCATAGACTCATAGAGTTGGAAGGGACCTCCAGGGTCATCTACTCCAACCCCCTGCACAAGGCTGGAAATTCACAAATACCTCTCCCTAAATTCACAGGATCCTCATTGCTGTCAGATGGCCATCTAGCCTCAGTTGAAAACCCTCCAAGGAAGGAGAGCCCACCACCTCCCGAGGAGGAAGCCTGTTCCACTGAGGAACCGCTCTTAACAGTCATAGAATCATAGAATTGGAAGGGAACTCCAGGGTCATCTAGTCCAACCCCCCTGCACAATGCAGGAAATTCACTGCCTAAGTTCACAGGATCTTCATCGCTGTCAGATGGCCATCTAGCCTCTGCTTGAAAACCTCCAAGGACGGAGAGCCCACCACCTCCCGAGGAGGAAGCCTGTTCCACTGAGGAACCGCTCGTAACAGTCATAGAATCATAGAACTGGAAGAGACCTCCAGGGTCATCTAGTCCAACCCCCTGCACAAGGCAGGAAACTCACAAATACCTCCCCCTAAATTCACAGGATCTTCATTGCTGTTAGGTGGCCATCTAACCTCTGTTGAAAAACCTCCAAGGAAGGAGAGCTCACCTCCTCTCAAGGAGGAAGCCTGTTCCACGGAGGAACTGCTCTAAACTCAAAAATACCTTGCCCTAAATTCACAGGATCTTCATTGCTGTCAGGTGGCCATCTAGCCTCTGTTTAAAAACCTCCAAGGAAGGAGAACCCACCACCTTCCGAGAAAGCTTGTTCCAATGAGGAACAGCTCTAAATTCAAAAAATACCTCCCCCTAAATTCACAGGATCTTCATTGCTGTCAGATGGCCATCTAGCCTCTGTTGAAAAACCTCCAAGGAAGGAGAGCCCACCACCTCCCGAGGAAGCCTGTTCCACTGAGGAACCGCTCTAACCGTCAGGAAGTTCTTCCTAATGTTGAGCAGGAAACTCTTCTGATTTAATTCCAACCCATTGGTTCTAGTCCTTCCTTCTGGGGCCACAGAAGACAATTCTGTTTATCTCTTGCTCTGACTTGGATGGCCCAAGCTGACCTTATCTCACTAGATGTTGGAAGCTAACAGGGTCACCTATCATTAGTCCTTGGAGGGGAGACCACAAAAGAAGTCCAGGGTTGCTCTGCAGAGAGATGCAATGGCAAAACCACCTCTAAAGCCCCTTGCCTTCAAAACTCCACCAGAGGTCTCTGTAAATTAGCTGTGACTTGACAGCAGAAAGAGGACAGAGCGTAGCTCCGTGCATCTCAGGATCCCTCTCCCTGCGTTCCTTTAAAAAACTTTGGGGAGGGACAGTGGCTCAGTGGTAAATCATCTGAATGGTAAGCAGAAGGTCCCAGGTTCAATCCCCGGCATCTCCAACTAAAAAGGGTCCAGCCAAATAGGTGTGAAAAACCTTAAGTTGAGACCCTGCAGAGCTGCTGCCAATTAGGGGAGGGACGGTGGCTCAGTGGTAGAGCATCTGCTTGGGAAGCAGAAGGTCCCAGGTTCAATCCCCGGCATCTCCAACTAAAAAGGGTCCAGACAAGTAGGCGTGGAAACCTCAGCTTGAGACCCTGGAGAGCCGCTGCCAGTCTGAGTAGACAAGACTGACTTTAAGGAGGGACAGTGGCTCCATGATAGAGCATCTGCTTGGTAAGCAGAAGGTCCCAGGTTCAATCCCCGGCATCTCCACCTAAAAAGGGTCCAGGCAAGGAGGTGTGAAAAACCTCAGCTTGAGACCCTGGAGAGCTCTTGCCAGTCTGAGTAGACATGGCTGACTTTGATGGACCAAGAGGGGTCTGATTCAGTAGAAGGCAGTTTCAGATGTTCATATGTTCATGGGGAGGGACGGTGGCTTGGTGGTAGAGCATCTGCTTGATAAGCAGAAGGTCTCAGGTTCAATCCCCCGCATCTCCAACTAGAAAGGGACCAGGCAAAGAGGCGTGAAAAACCTCAGCTTGAGACCCCGGAGAGCCATGAATGGGGCTGTGGCTCAGTGGTAGAGCATCTGCTTGGTAAGCAGACGGTCCCAGGTTCAATCCCCCGCATCTCCAACTAGAAAGGGACCAGGCAAAGAGGCGTGAAAAACCTCAGCTTGAGACCCCGGAGAGCCATGAATGGGGCTGTGGCTCAGTGGTAGAGCATCTGCTTGGTAAGCAGACGGTCCCAGGTTCAATCCCCCGCATCTCCCAACTAAAAAGGGTCCAGGCAAAGAGGCGTGAAAAACCTTAGCTTGAGACCCTGGAGAGCCACTGCCAGTCTGCGTAGGCAAGTCTGACTTTGATGGACCCAGGAAGGTCTAATTCAGTAGAAGGCAGCTTCATATGTTCATCTGTTCATCTTTGTTTCTTGTAGGATTTCACGGAGCAGATTATCCACCATGTAGCGACCATCATTCTGATTACGTTCTCTTGGTACACAAACTACATTCGAGCCGGGACGCTGGTTATGGCTTTGCACGACGCCTCTGATTACCTGCTAGAGGTGAGGGGCTCCCCCTTCCTGGTCCCCTCTGGTTCTTCTGTCATAACAAAGGTTTAGACCTCCAGCTGTTAAAGATGAGAATTGCAGTGGTCAAGCCGAGAGGGTGAATTTCTCATTCCGGCACCCTTCCGAACTCAGCCGGGCTTCGTCTTGTGGTTCAATGACAGGAAGATATGGGAATTTCTGTGGATATATGGGAATAGTTGGTTGGGGGTGGGGTGTCAGAGTTGGGGCAAACTAATTTATACAACTGCTCACAACTTTAATGCCAGTAGCTCATGAAGTAGAATTTTTGCTCACAAGACTCCACAGCTTTGAGGGAACGTTGCTCCTCTGCGTGCTGTGGTGGGATTGAGGTGAAAAACTTGTGAGCATTGGCAACTGGCTGTGCTGCTGGTTTTTTTGCCCCTCACCCAATAGGAACATCAGAAGAGCCCTGCTGGATCAGACCAAAAGTCCATCTTATCCAGCCTCCTGTCTCACACAGTGGCCAGCCAGTCCCTCTGGAGGGCCAACAACAGGGCAGAGAGGGTGAGGCCTTCCCCTGAGAAGAACATCAGAAGAGCCCTGCTGGGTCAGACCAGGGAGGGTCCATCTAGTCCAGCCTCCTGTCTCACACAGTTGCCAACCAGTTCCTCTGCAGGGCAAACAACAGGGCAGAGAGGCCAAGGCCTTCCCCTGAGAAGAATCTCAGAGGAGCCCTACTGGGTCAGACCATGGAGGGTCCATCCAGTCCAGCCTCTGTCTCACACAGTGGCCAACCAGTTCCTCTGGAGGGCCAGCAGCAGGGCAGAGAGGTCGAGGCCTTCCCCTGAGAAGAACCTCAAAAGAGCCCTGCTGGGACAGACCAGTGAGGGTGCATCTAGTCCAGCCTCCTGTCTCACACAGGGGCCAACCAGTTCCTCTGGAGGGCCAACAACAGGGCAGAGAGGCCGAGGCTGTCCCCTGAGAAGAACATCAGAAGACCCCTGCTAGGTCAGACCAGAGAAGGTCCATCTAGTCCAGCCTCCTGTCTCACACAGTGGCCAACCAGTTCCTTTAGAGAGCCAAAACCGGCAGAGAGGCCGAGGCCTTCCCCTGAGGAGAACATCAGAAGAGCTCTGCTGGCTCAGACCAGGGAGGGTCTATCTAGTCCAGCCTCCTGTCTCACTTAGTGGCCAACCAGTTCCTCTGGAGGGCCAACAGCAGGGCACAGAAGCTGAGGCCTTCCCTTGAGAAGAGGATCAGAAGAGCCCTGCTGGATCAGACCAGTGAGGGTCCACCTAGTCCAGCATCCCACCTCACATAGAGGGCAGCCAGTTCCTCTGGAGGGCCAACAACAGGGCAGAGAGGCCGTGGCCTTCCCCTGAGAAGAACATCAGAAGAGCCCTGCTGGGTCAGACCAGGGATGGTCCATCTAGTCCAGCCTCCTGTCTCACACAGTGGCCAGCCAGTTCCTCTGGAGGGCCAACAACAGGGCAGAGAGGCTGAGGCCTTCCCCTGAGAAGAGCATCAGAAGAGCCCTGCTGGACCAGACCAGTAAGGCTCCATCTAGTTCCTCTGGAAAGCCAGCAACAGGATGAATAGGCCGAGGCCTTCCCCTAATGTTGCCTCTTGGCTCTGAGATTCAGAGGCTTAGAGCCTCTGGATGTGGGGGTTCCCCTCAGAGGAACTCAGCCGACATGGCTCGTAGCCACAGACAGATTTATCCTACGTTAACCTGGTCTCATCCCCCTTTAAAACTCTCCATGCCTCTTGGCATCACTCCGTCCTCTGGTAGCAAATTCCACATTCCAGTCCCTCTCTGTGTGAAGTAGTGTTTCCTTTGGTCCGTCCTGAACCTCCTGCCCTTCAGCTTCACTGGATGCCCTCGAGTTCTAATCTTGAGAGAGGGAGAAATTTTCCCCTTTGTCAGCAATCTCATTCCCACGAAAGATTTTACAGACCTCTCTCATCTCCTTCTGTCTTTCGGCAGTCCGCAAAGATGTTTAACTACGCCGGGTGGAAGAACACTTGCAACAACCTCTTCATCGTCTTTTCTGTGGTCTTCATCATTTCGCGGCTTATCATCTTTCCCTTCTGGTGAGAGATTCTTATTTTGGGGGAGGGGGTGGGGGAGAGGGGGAGATTTTTAGCAAATTTGTAAGTTCGAGTGCCACAAATTTATGTCTTCCAAGAACGTAAGAACATAAGAGAAGCCATGTTGGATCAGGCCAGTTGCCCATCCAGTCCAATACCCTGTGTCACACATAAGAACATAAGAGAAGCCATGTTGGATCAGGCCAGTGGCCCCTCCAGTCCAACACTCTGTGTCACATAAAACATAAGAGAGGTCATGTTGGATCAGGCCTTGGCCCATCCAGTCCAACACTCTGTGTCACATAAGAACATAAGAGAAGCCATGTTGGGTCAGGCCAATGGCCCCTCAAGTCCAATACTCTGTGTCACATAAGAACATAAGAGAAGCCATGTTGGATCAGGCCAGTGGCCCCTCTAGTCCAACACTCTGTGTCACATAAGAACATAAGAGAGGTCATGTTGGATCAGGCCAGTGGCCCATCCAGTCCAACACTATGTCACATAAGAACATAAGAGAAGCCATGTTGGATCAGGCCAATGGCGCATGCAGTCCTCCTTTCCCACACAGTGGCCAGCCAGTTCCTCTGGAGGGCCAACAACAGGGCAGAGAGGCCGAGGCCTTCCCCTGAGAAGAACCTCAGAAGAGCCCTGCTGGATCAGACCAGGGAGGGTCCATCTAGTCCAGCCTCCTGTCTCACACAGGGGCCAGCCAGTTCCTCTGGAGGGCCAACAACAGGGCAGAGAGGCTGAGGCCTTCCCCTGAGAAGAGCCTCAGAAGAGCCCTGCTGGATCAGACCAGGGAGGGTCCATCTAGTCCAGCCTCCTGTCTCACACAGTGGCCAGCCAGTTTCTCTGGAGAGACAAGAACAGGGCATACCAACCTGGATGAAGTCATAGGTCAGAAATCAGAAGTGACTTAACAGCACTTAATACACACAAAATGAGTTTAGACACACAACTAGAATACAGTGTAGGTAAAGTTGGCTATTTGGCAGAGGTTGCTAAATTTCTATTTCTGGCTGTGCTCCTCTGCCTTTTAATGATACATAAGAACTGGACATCTGTGGCAAAGATTTTCCAAACGTGAGAGATAATTTCCACTTCCTCTTCTCTGTCGACCAGGATCCTGCGCTGTACGGTGATCTACCCCTTGGACGTGTACCCTGCTTTCTTCGGCTACTATTTCTTCAACTCCATGATGATTATCCTTCAATGTCTACACATATTTTGGGCATACTACATCATGCGCATGGCCCATAAATTCATAACTGGAAAGGCAAGTTGGCTTTTTTTCTCAAGCTTCTGTATCTCCGGAATAAAGGAAGGGAGGGTACTTATCTCTGCCCTTCACCTCTCTCCAAGATACAAACATAAGAGCATAAGAGAAGCCCTTTGGATCAGGCCAATGGCCCCTCCAGTCCAAAACTCTGTGTCACATAAGAACATAAGAGAAGCCCTGTTGGATCAGGCCAATGGCCCCTCCAGTCCAAAACTCTGTGTCACATAAGAACATAAGAGAAGCCCTGTTGGATCAGGCCAATGGCCCATCTAGTCCAACACTCTGTGTCCCATAAGAACATAAGAGAAGCCACGTTGGATCAAGCCAATGGCCCCTCCAGTCCAACACTCTGTGTCACATAAGAACATAAGAGAAGCCATGTTGGATCAGGCCAGTGGCCGCTCCAGTCCAACACTCTGTGTCACATAGGGGCCAAAAAACCAAGTGCCATCAGGAGGTCCACCAGGGGGCCAGGACACTAGAAGCCCTCCCACTGTTGACCCTCCCAAGTACCAAGAATACAGAGCATCACTGCCCAAGACATGAGAACATGAGAGAAGCCATGTTTGATCAGGCCAATGGCCCATCCAGTCCAACACTCTGTGTCACACAGTGGCCAAGAAAACCCAGATGCCATCAGGAGGTCCACAAGTGGGGCCAGAACCCTAGAAGACCTCGCACTGTTTCCCTCCCCCACAAGCACCAAGAATACAGAGCATCACTGCCCCAGACAGAGAGAGCTAATAGCCACTGATGGACCTCTGCTCCAGATGTTTATCCAGTCCCCTCTTGAGGCTGGCTATGCCTGTAGCCGCCGCCACCTCCTGCGGCAGTGAATTCCAGGTGTTAAGCTCCCTTTGGGTGAAGAAGGACTGTCTTTTATTTGTTCTAATTCGACTGCTTAGCATATTCATTGAATGCCCACGAATTCTTGTATTGTGAAAAAGGGAGAAAAGGACTTCTTTCTCTACCTTCTCCATCCCATGCATAATCTTGTAAACCTCTTATCACGTCACTCCGCAGTCGGCGTTTCTCCAAGCTAAAGAGCCCCAAGCGTTTTAACCTTTTTTCATAGGGAAAGTGTTCCTTTAATCATTCTAGTTGCCCTTTTCCCAATGCTATAAGAACCTATGATATCTTTTTTGAGGTGCGGTGTCCAGAATTGTACACAGTAATCCATCGATTTATACAGGGGCATTATGATACTGACTGATTTGTTTTCAATTCCCTTCCTAATGATTCCCAGCATAAAAAGGTATAGGTAGTCCCCTGTGCAAGCACCGGTCGTTTCCAACTCTGGGGTGACGTCGCATCACAACATTTTCACGGCAGACTTTTTACGGGGCGGTTTGGCATCGCCTTCCCCAGTCATCTACACTCTACCCCCAGCAAGCCAGGTATTCATTTTACCCATCTCGGAAGGATGGAAGTCTGAGTCAACCTTGAGCTGGCTACCTGAACCCAGCTTCCGCTGGGATTGAACTCAGGTGTGAGAAAGTTTGCAACTTACCACTCTGCTCCACGGGACTCCTAATTTCCAGCATAGCGTTGGCCTTTTTTATTGCAGCCGCATACTGCCTCAACATTTTCAGTGAGTTCTCTACCACGACCTCAAGATCTCTTTTGGCCAGTTTCCGCCAGTTCACACCCCATCAACTTGTATTTAGTGTGTGTGCGTTTATTATAACAGTCATAGACCAGGTAAAAAGCACAAATCTATCTGTAATAAAAAGTACAAAATCTATCAAAGGTATACTACTAAAATACTTGTCCATATAATACAACATTAAATGTAGATAAAAATTAAAATGCAGATAAACTTTTAGTACATAGCAGTAGTTATTTGTAATAGCGCCACAAAGTCTACACCAAAAGAGAAAGCTTCTATGATTTAAAACTATTCTTCTGTTTGATCATTTGGGCACAAAACCTAGCTACCGCTCTAGTGATAGCTTGGTATTTCATCAACCAGCAGTTTCCCCAGAGATATCTTATCTGTTAGCTCCTTAGACTGTTCCAAAATAGGGAGAATTGTCTTGTCCCTAACTTCCTTATACAGGGGACAACGAATAAGAATATGTTCCAGTGTTTCCACCTCACCAATGGGGCATGTACAGATTCTTTTGCTGTATGGGGTCCTTTGATATTTCTCTTCTGTTACCTTAGATGACATAACATAAGAACATAAGAGAAGCCATTTGGATAAGGCCCATGACCCATCCAGTCCAACACTCTGTGTCACCGAGTGGCCAAAAAAACCAAATGCCCTCAGGAGGTCTACCAGTGGGGGTTGAAGCCCTCCCACTGTGCGCTCCCCCCCCCCCCCCGCAAGCACCACGAATATAGAGCATCACTGCCCCAGACAGAGAGCTTCAACAATACGTTGTGGCTAATAGCCGTTAATGGACCTCTGCTCCATATTTTTATCCAATCCCCTCTTGAAGCCGGCTATGCTTGTAGCCGCCACCACCTCCTGTGGCAGTGAATTTCATGCGTTAATCACCCTTTGGGTGAAGAAGGACTTCCTTTTATCCATTCTAACCCGACTGCTCAGCAATTTCATTGAATGCCCACGAGTTCTTATATTGTGAGAAAGGGAGAAAAGGACTTCTTTCTCTACTTTCTCCATCCCATGCAGAATCTATCATGTCACCCCGCAGTCGACGTTTCTCCAAGCTAAAGAGCCCCAAAGCGTTTCAACCTTTCTTCATAGGGAAAGTGTTCCAACCCTTTGATCCTTCTAGTTGCCCTTTTCTGCACTTTTTCCAATGCTCTAATCTCTTTTTTGAGGTGGCAAGAGTTAAAGCCCTTCTCTAAGGCGGGTGGGGGTAAACTCGTGTTTATAGTTTGGCTTTTTGGCCCCAATGTGCGTTACTGATTTCTTTCCCCGACCGTCCCTACAGATGGTGAAAGATGAACGCAGCGACCACGATGAAACCGATAACACGGAAGAGGAAGAGGAGGAGAAGGTGGGGGCTGCGGCAGGGCACAGCACCAAGAACGGCCCGCTGACCAACGGGCACCCCGTCTTGAACAATAACCACCAGAAAGCCGACTGATTCCGAACCCGCTCCGGCTCTAGCTGGCCCACCGTTTTGCCGCGATCTGAGAATCTGGAGGCCGTTCCGAAAACTTTCCCGCCAGGCGAACGTCATTCCACCGAGCGCCGAAGGGGGGCCCTCCGCTCTCCGACGTTTGTGACCCCCTTCCTCAAACGTTGGCGGCCGCGCGGGCTTTGGGTTCGCCGAGATAGGAAAGGGCTCGGATGCTCCCGCCGTCTCGCAGTTTCCTTAGGAGAGATAAAGCCATTCCCGATGGCCTCTTTTTCTGACGGGGCAGCTACTGGAAAGTTGGATTCTTCAGGGGGAAGTGGGGAGGGGGGAGACAAATGTCCTTTTTCTCCGGCCCTTGGTCTTTCACCAAACTGCCTTAAAGATTAAAAGCCTGGGGTGAAGAGGACCCCGAGACTGTTGCCTTTTGCATTTCTCTCTCTCCTTTCTCCTAACCTTACAAATCGGCTCACTACTCAAAAGCGACGGGAAAGGAAGCACTGTACTACAAGTAACATTCCCCCCCCACCACCACCCTGCTGCAGCAATTCTTTTTGATTCTCTGTTCTGGTAACAACCCCTTAAAAGCCCCGGACCAATCCTCCTTTTTTTTTTTTTCCCCTGTGCCAAAAGCTTTGTCACATTTTTTAAAAAGAAATCTGGGCTTCTTCTGCTCTCTTGACTTCCTTTCCTGCTTCTTCCCGCAAGAAACGCGATACAGGAAAAGAACATTAAGATATTGGGGGTTCACCTCTGTAATTTTCGAAGGCTGGTGGGGGGAGGGGGGAAGCGTTTGGGGTGAACATTGGTTTTCTGCTGCGCTCGCTCCGTCTGAAGGCTTCTTCCTTCCGGATTCGGGAGAGGGCAGGCATGAGTTTTACACAAGAGTAGGACTGTTATTCCCTGCTTCCTGGCCCTAGAGCTGCAACTCAGTTTGCTTGAGTTTCTACACTGGGGGTGAGGGAGAGCCCTCTCCTATTAACCAGTCTCAGATCTACTAGTTTTTTTTTTAATAGGGGGGGGGGGGTTGCACATGAGTTGGGCCTTTGCCCCCTCTTCCGGCTGCAAAGCCCCTTCGATCCTTGAAGATGTTCGTTACACTCTGTAGAAGTCATGCTACGTACATCTATATTCCTTTGGGGAAAATAAATTCTTTATTTTTGGGGGTAGGTTGGTGGGGGGAAGAAATCCAGAATATTCTTTAGACGCTCCAAAACTCATTGGGGATAGACATTATTGGATGCCTGAAATGCCTTTTTCTCCTCCCCCCCCCCCAAGTTCCGCCCTGCTGCCTTCTCTAAGAGCGACTGTTAAATAGGTATGTTTTTTCCAAAAAGAAAGTGGAGAACTATTTAATTAAAGAGGTACCGTCTCCCTGCCCGGTTTCCGAGGAGCGTGTGCACGCGAGGTTGCATTTGAGGCTGTGAGATGATTGCAGCAGTTCAGTGTGTTGCCTCCATACGCTCCCCCCCCCCCCCCCGAAATACGGATGCATGCCTGTCCAGCTGCATTTCTGTACAAAACAGACACTAACACACACACAAATGAGCCATACACCTCTCCTTTCACCTCCCGTTTTTGTTGCTGGGGGTGGGGGGAGAAACCACGCACGACCTCTTAGGGCTGGAATGGTTTTTGTGGTTCTGATCTGCAGACGGCTACACCTTCCCCTTTCTCTATCATGTCACCCCTCGTTGGGGGTTGGGGGGAAGAGATGTTCTACCATGATTGGGACAGAATCCTGGGCCCCAAAAGTGAGGTTTTGGCCGCCTCATCCTCCTCGTTTTGAGCTCTGAAGCAGAATCTTTCCCCCGACCCCTTAATTTATTAGTTAGGACTTCTGCAAACCCAAAGAGAGGGAACGCAAACCGGGGCTCAGCTTGAAGGACAGGCCCCTACTTGGCGGGAGCAGACGGCAAGCGCGCGTTTTCCCACATCTTAGCCACAAAAGGCTGAGGTGCACGAGGGGAGGGGTGGGGGTGGTACACAAGGACCAGTAACCTTCCGTTCAGACCAAAATGTTTTTTTTTTGTTTAAAATATATTAAAAGCCTAAATAAAACTAATAAACATCTGTTTAAAAAGAGCCACTTGGAAATGTGTTGTTTTCAAATGGGCAGAGAGGAAGGTTTGTGGCAGAGGCCCCCAGGGACTTATGGAAGAGGAGGCTGGATTTATATCGCGCCCTTTGCTACCTGAAAAGAGTCCCGTGGTGTAGAGTGTTAAAGCTGCAGTCCTGAGCTCTGCTCACGACCTGAGTTCGATCCCTGGCGGAAGCTGGGTTTTCAGGTAGCCGGCTCCAGGCTGACTCAGCCTTCCATCCTTCTGAGGTCGGTCAAATGAGCACCCAGCTTGCTGGGGGGAAAGTGTAGAGGACTGGGGAAGGCAAGGGCAAACCACCTCGTAAGAAATCTGCTGTGAAAACATTGTGAAAGCAACGTCACCCCAGAGTCGGAAACGACTGGTGCTTGCACAGGGGACTACCTTTCCTTTTTCCTTTACTACCTGAAGGAGTCTCAGAGCAGTTGACAATCTCCTTTCCCTTCCCTTCTCCACAAAAGACAACCTTTGAGGCGGGTGGGGCTGAGAGAGCTCTGACAGAAGTTGCCCTTTCGAGGACAACTGCAAGAGCTATGGCTGACCCAAGGCCATTCCAGCAGCTGCGAGTGGAGGAGGGGGGAATCAAACCCGGTTCTCCCAGATAAGAGTCCATGCACTTAACCACGACACCAAACTGGCTTATCAGAATAGTTCCACGCTGTCACTTCGGCTGTTGTGGAAAGGCTCAAGGTCTGAGGGCGTCAGAAGGCCGGTAGCTGGTGGGGGGGGGCACTATTTAACCCCCCCCCCACCCTTCCCTCTGTAGGGCCTCTTCATTGAAGGACCTCTAACATGGTCTAATTCATGTATAGTGTCAAGTGTAGTGTCCAGATCAGGTGAAGTGCTGGTATCAAACTTGCTTGATGTAAGAGCCACATAGAATAAATGTCAGATGTTTTAAGAGAGGGGGGGAGGCAGAGAGGAAGAGAGGGAGGAAAGCGGGGGAGGCAGGAAGGGGGGAGGTAGGGAGGAAGGCAGGGGGGAGAAAGGCAGGGGGAAGGAAGAGAGGGAGGGAGGTAGAAAGGAAGGAAGGAGGGAGGGAGGTAGAGAGGAAGGCAGGGGAGAGGGAGGTAGAGAGGAAGAAAGGGAGGGAGGGAGGCGGGGGAGGGAGGGACGGAGGAAGGGAAGGGAGAGAGGAAGGCAGAGAGGGAGGGAGAAAGGCAAGAGGGAGGGAGGGACGGAGGAAGGGAAGGGAGAGAGGGAGGGAGAAAGGCAGGGGGAGGGAGGTAGAAAGGCAAGAGGGAGGGAGGGACGGAGGAAGGGAAGGGAGAGAAGAAGGCAGAGAGGGAGGTAGAAAGGCAAGAGGGAGAGAGGGACGGAGGAAGGGAAGGGAGAGAGGGAGGGAGGAAGGCAGGGGGTGGGAGGGACAGAGGGAGGGAGGTAGAGAGGGAGGGAGGGAGGAAGGCAGGAGGAAGGGAAGGGAGAGAGGGAGGAAGGCAGGGAGAGGGAGGGAGAGAGGAAGGAAGGGAGAGAAGGAGGGAGGGAAGGGCGAGAGGAAGGCAGAGGGAGGGGGGAAGGCAGGGGGAAGAGGGAGGGACGGAGGAAGGGAAGGGAGAGAGGAAGGCAGGGGGGAGGGAGGAAGGAAGGCAAGGTGGAGGGAGGGAGGGACGGAGGAAGGGAAGGAAGAGAGGGAGGGAAGAAGGCAGGGGGAGGGAGGAAGGGAGAAAGGTAGGGAGGAAGGACGGGCATATAGATGAGGGAGGGAGAGGTGGAAAGAAAGCAACTTTATCTTTAAATGCATTCTCCAAGCTGCTGGTCAACTTGGCTTGAAGAAGAGATTTAAAGAGACAAATGCCTTCTCCAAGCTGGCTGTCCGGGCAGTGGGGACTTTGAGAGCCACAGTTTGCCCCCCCCCCCGGCTTAGTGTGACGGCTGCATGGTGACGGCTGCATGGGCAAGTCTGAGGAAACAAGATCTCTAGTGAGAGGCCTTTAATAAAAGACTGCACATCAACATTTTTATTCTTGCTTTACAACAGTTAAAAAAAGAAAGGGCGTTTTACGATTCGACGGAAGTCCAGCCGATCGCCAAAATGCAAGCCGGGGGTGCGTGTTCTGAAACGGGGGGGGGGGTGGGGGGCCACGGGGTCGGGCACAAAGAATTTCTCCCCAGCAGGAGCTTTTCTTTCGGTCTTTGCAGACCCAGCTCCACGCAGAGAGAAAGAGAAGGGATTTCGTCCCCCCTTTACAACAAGCGGCCCCGGCATTCGATGGCCCCGCAGCAGCAGAGCAGTTCCTTTCCCTCCACACTGCCCACTTCGTAGTTGTAATCCCAGGTCAGCTCCGTCCCGGCCCGGATCCGCCTGCAAACAGAAGTCGGGAAAGCGGGTCAGAAAGAAAGCGGGCCCTCGGTGCAGCGGGGAGTAAATGAAGATCGCAGGGATTTTGGCTGGGAATGAAGATTGCGAGGAGAAGTCCCCGCCGGTGGTCCAGAGAAGGGCAACTAGAATGATTAAAGGGCTGGAGCAGTTTCCCTATGAAGAAAGGTTGAAACGCTTGGGGCTCTTTAGCTTGGAGAAACGTCGACTGCGGGGTGACATGAGAGAGGTTGACAAGATTAGGCATGGGATGGAGGAAGTAGAGAAAGAAGTACTTTTCTCCCTTTCTCACAATACAAGAACTCGTGGGCATTCGATGAAATTGCTGAGCACACAGGTTAAAACGGATAAAAGGAAGTACCGTATTTTTCGGTCCATAAGGCACTCCGGACCATAGGACGCACCTTCCTCCTGGGGGGCGATCCGCTGCCTCCACCTCCAATCCCGGCGCTTCCCCCGCGCCTGCCTGCCTGGCTCCAGCTCTGCTTCCAGCAAGCGCTGGGATCGCTCCACGCTTCCCCCACCGCAAACCCAGCGCTTCGCGAGCGCCAGCTGCGGAGGGGGCAGCGTGTTTCCTCCGTGCCTGTCTTCCTGGCTCCAGCTCTGACGCTTACAGCAAGCGCCAGGATTGCTCCCTCCACCCTCCGATCCCGGCGCTTGCTTTAAGCATCAGAGCTGGAGCCAGGCAGACAGGCACGGAGGAAGCACACTGCCCCCTCCGCAGCCGGAGCTCGCGAAGTGCTGGGTTTGCGGTGGGGGCAGCGTGGAGCGATCCCAGCACTTGCTGGAAGCAGAGCTGGAGCCAGGCAGGCAGGCGCGGGGGAAGCGCCGGGATCGGAGGCGGAGGCAGCGGATTGCCCCCCCCCCCCCGGAGGAAGGTACGTCCTATCGTCCCTTCGCTCCATAAGACGCACACACTTTCCCCCACACTTTTTTTGGGGGGGGGAAAGTGAGTCTTATGGTCCAAAAAACACGGTACTTCTTCACCCAAAGGGTGATTAACATGTGGAATTCACAGCCACAGGAGGTGGTGGCGGCCACAAGTATAGCCACCTTCAAGAAGGGTTTAGATAAATATATGGAGCACAGGTCCATCAGTGGCTATTAGCCACAGTGTATGTGGGTATATAAAATTTTTTGCCACTGTGTGACACAGAGTATTGGACTTGATGGGCCGTTGGCCTGATCCAACATGGCTTCTCTTATGTTCTTAAAAAGGGGGCAAGGTGGGAAGGAAACCTTTTCCCACAGCTGCTGAGAACCACGGAAATCCCTTGCAGCAAAGAAGAATATATTGGATTTACATCCCGCCCTCCACTCCAAATCTCAGAATCTCACAGCAGTCACAATCTCCTTTACCTCCCCCGCCCCACAACAGACACCCTGTAAGGTAGGTAGGCTGAGAGAACTCTTACAGCAGCTGCCCTTTCAAGGACAACTCATGAGAACATAAGAGAAGCCATGTTGGATCAGGCCAATGGCCCCTCCAGTCCAACACTCTGTGTCACACAGTGGCCAAAAAAAACCCCCAGGGGCCATCAGGAAATTCACAAGTGGGACTAGAAGCCCTTCCACTTTGACCTCCCCAAGCACCAAGAATACAGAACATCACTGCCCCTGACAGTTCCAACAATATGCTGTGGCTAATAGCCACTGATGGACCTCTGCTCCATGTTTTTATCCAATCCCCTCTTGAAGCTGTCTATGCTTGCAGCTGCCACCACCTCCTGGGGCAGTGAATTCCACATGTTAATCACCCTTTGCGTGAAGAAGGACTTCCTTTTATCTGTTCTAACCCGACTGCTCAGCAGTTTCATTGAGTGCCCATGAGTTTTTGTATTGAGAGAAAGGGAGAAAAGTACTTCCTTCTCTGCCTCCTCCATCCCACGCATAACCTTGTAAACCTCTTATCATGTCACCCCGCAGTCGACGTTTCTCCAAGCTAAAGAGCCCCAAGCGTTTCAACCTTTCTTCATAAGGAAAGTGTTCCAAACCTTTAATCATTCTAGTTGCCCTTTTCTGCACTTTTTCCAATGCTATAATGTCCTTTTTGAGATAATATCTAGGAGAGCTCTGGCTGACCCAAGGCCATTCCAGCAACTGCAAGGGGAGGAGTGGGGAATCAAACCCGGTTCTCCCAGATAAGATTCTGAACATTTAACCACCCTGTGAGGTGGGTGGGGCTGAGAGAGCTCTGACAGAACTTGCCCTTTCAAGGACAACCTCTGCCAGAGTTATGGCTGACCCAAGGCCATTCCAGTAGCTACAAGTGGAGGAGTGGGGAATCAAACCCAGTTCTCCCAGATAACAGTCTGCACATCTAACCACCCTGTGAGGTGGGTGGGGCTGAGAGAGCTCTGACAGAACCTGCCCTTTCAAGGACAACCTCTGCCAGAGTTATGGCTGACCCAAGGCCATTCCAGTAGCTACAAGTGGAGGAGTGGGGAATCAAACCCAGTTCTCCCAGATAACAGTCTGCACATCTAACCACCCTGTGAGGTGGGTGGGGCTGAGAGAGCTCTGACAGAACCTGCCCTTTCAAGGACAACCTCTGCCAGATGTATGGCTGACCCAAGGCCATGCTAGCAGGTGCAGGTGGAGGAGTGGGGAATCAAACCCGGTTCTCCCAGGTAAGAGTCCGCGCACTTCACCACTACATCAAACTGGCTCTAAGGATGCAATAGCAGCAAAATAGTTTTAAGATTTCAGAAAAGGGCCAGTAAATCTACCCAAGGCCTGCAGGCCCAGAAACAACCCCCCTCCTCCAAGACGATCCAGTATGAGGTGGGGGCTTAGTGGGGAGGGCAGGCCCAGGGAAAAACCACCAGGCCCAATTTTGCAGGGGAGAAAAGGGGAGACCTTGTCCTATGGCTCTTACTTGCTTGCGAAGAAGGCCACCCACGGGAAGCGGAGATCGTGCGTGTCCACGAAGACGTTCTGCACAAAGAGGTTCGGGCTGCAGCTATGCTGGAAAGAGAGGAAGGGAAGAGGGGTTGGAGACATTAGAGTGATTCTTCTAAACACAGAAAAGTTGCAAAAAGGGAGTACAAGAACATCAGAAGAGCCCTGCTGGGTCAGACCAGGAAGGGTCCATCCAGTCCAGCCTCCTGTCTCACACAGTGGACAGCCAGTCCCTCTGGAGGGCCAACAACACGGCGGAGAGGCCAAGGCCTTCCCCTGAGAAGAACATCGGAAGAGCCCTGCTGGATCAGACCAGTGAGGGTCCATCTAGTCCAGCCTCCTGTCTCACACAGTGGCCAGCCAGTTCCTCTGGAGGGCCAACAACAGGGCAGAGAGGCCAAGGCCTTCCCCTGAGAAGAACATCGGAAGAGCCTTGCTGGGTCAGACCAGGGAGGGTCCATCCAGTCCAGCCTCCTGTCTCACACAGTGGCCAGCCAGTTCCTCTGGAGGGCCAACAACAGGGCAGAGAGGCCAAGGCCTTCCCCTGAGAAGAACATCGGAAGAGCCTTGCTGGGTCAGACCAGGGAGGGTCCATCCAGTCCAGCCTCCTGTCTCACACAGTGGACAGCCAGTCCCTCTGGAGGGCCAACAACACGGCAGAGAGGCCAAGGCCTTCCTCTGAGAAGAACATCAGAAGAGCCCTGCTGGGTCAGACCAGGGAGGGTCCACCTAGTCCAGCCTCCTGCCTCACACAGTGGCCAGCACACTCCTCTGGAGGGCCAACAACAGGGCAGAGAGGCCGTGGCCTTCCCCTTAGAAGAACATCAGAAGAGCCCTGCTGGGTCAGACCAGGAAGGGTCCATCCAGTCCAGCCTCCTGTCTCACACAGTGGACAGCCAGTCCCTCTGGAGGGCCAACAACACGGCAGAGAGGCCAAGGCCTTCCCCTGAGAAGAACATCGGAAGAGCCCTGCTGGATCAGACCAGTGAGGGTCCATCTAGTCCAGCCTCCTGTCTCACACAGTGGCCAGCCAGTTCCTCTGGAGGGCCAACAACAGGGCAGAGAGGCCAAGGCCTTCCCCTGAGAAGAACATCGGAAGAGCCTTGCTGGGTCAGACCAGGGAGGGTCCACCTAATCCAGCCTCCTGTCTCACACAGAGGCCACAGTTTCCCCTGATATTGCCTCCTGGCTCTCGGATTCAGAGGATTGGTGCTCATGAACATGGAGGCTCCCCATAGTCATCATGACTTCAACCACCAATAGATCTCTCCTCCAGGAAGCCACAACATTCAAAAACCAGCGGTGGGGAGGGGAACATTTTATCTTTCCAGGACCACTCAGTTGGTGACCTAAGAACATCTGTTTTCTTGCAAAGGAACTTCAAAAGGGAGATTAGAAAGACAAATTGCGGAACTGTAACTGACAACGAAGCTCAAGACAGTGTATCCCCCTGGACCGAATCAAGACCTAGGTTTCCTGTCTCGTTACAGATGTTGATTTCGCTGCACCGACCGACCCTTCTGCCTATCACACCTCATCCAATCACGCCTGCTGTTGTCATTCACCCGTGTTGTTATCTGCCTATTAATGTCCTTTGGCATCAGAAATCACTCCAGTCTCCAAGACAACAGCAGGCGTGATTGGATGAGGTGTGATAAGCAGAAGGGTCGGTCGGTGCAGCGAAATCAACATCTGTAACGAGACAGGAAACCTAGGTCTCGATTCGGTCCAGGAGGATGCACTGTCCTGAGCTTCAGACAGATGGACTCACATTCCAACTGTATCTGAAGAAGTGAGCAGGGGCTCATGAAAACTCATCCCCGGCCACAAAGTTCGTTCGTCTTTAAAGCGCTCTTGGACTCTTGCTGTCTTCTGCTGCTACAGATGGAGTGACATGACTACCCATCTTGATCTATCCTCCGTGAATCTTATCAAATCCCCTTTTCAAGCTGTTTATTCTTCTGGCTGTCACGCCATCCCTCCGGCAGCAAATTCCACATCTGTAAAGAGATTCGTGATCTCCTCGCGTGGCCAAGCTAATATGCTAGTCCACAGCAGCCAAGTAGAAGAAGGTCACCGACAAAGGAAGCTTTGAGTTTTCAAAGCTCGTGCCCTGAAAATCTGGTTGGTGTCTACAGCACTTCTGGGTTCGAATTGATAACAAATCGGCCAGTATCATAAAGCCCTGTATAAATCGATGGTGCGGTCTCATTTGGAGTACTGTGTGCAGTTCTGGTCGCCGCACCTCAAAAAGGATATTATAGGATTGGAAAAAGTCCAGAAAAGGGCAACTAGAATGATTAAAGGTTTGGAATACTTTCCCTGGGAAGAAAGGTTAAAATGCTTGGGGCTCTTTAGCTTGGAGAAACGTTGACTGCGGGGTGACATGATAGAGGTTTACAAGATTATGCCTGGGATGGAGAAAGTAGAGAAAGAAGTACTTTTCTCCCTTTCTCACAATACGAGAACTCGTGGCCATTCGATGAAATTGCTGAGCAGTCAGGTTAAAATGGAGAAAAGGAAGTCCTTCTTCACCCAAAGGGTGATTAACATGTGGAATTCACTGCCACAGGAGGTGGTGGTGGCTACAAGTATAGACAGCTTCAAGAGGGGGTTAGATAAAAATATGAAGCAGAGGTCCATCAGTGGCTATTAGCCACAGTGTGGATATATATGTATGTGTGTATATATATATAATTTTTTTTGGCCACTATGTGACACAGAGTGTTGGACTAGATGGGCCATTGGCCTAATCCAACATGGCTTCTCTTATGTTCTTATGTGACACAGAGTGTTGGACTGAATGGGCCATTGGCCTGATACAACATGGCTTTTCTTCTGTTCTTATGTGACACAGAGTGTTGGACTGGAAGGGCCATTGGCCTGATCCAACAGGGCTTCTCTTCTGTTCTTATGTGACACAGAGTGTTGGACTGGATGGGCCACTGCCTGATCCAACATGGCTTCTCTTCTGTTCTTATGTGACACAGAGTTTTGGACTGAATGGGCCATTGGCCTGATACAACATGGCTTTTCTTCTGTTCTTATGTGACACAGAGTGTTGGACTGGAAGGGCCATTGGCCTGATCCAACACGGCTTCTCTTCTGTTCTTATGTGACACAGAGTGTTGGACTGGATGGGCCACTGCCTGATCCAACATGGCTTCTCTTCTGTTCTTATGTGACACAGAGTTTTGGACTGGAGGGGCCACTGGCCTGATCCAACAGGGCTTCTCTTATGTTCTTATGTGACACAGAGTGTTGGACTGGATGGGCCATTGGCCTGATCCAACATGGCTTCTCTTCTGTTCTTATGTGACACAGAGTGTTGGACTGGAGGGGCCATTGGCCTGATCCAACAGGGCTTCTCTTATGTTCTTATGTGACACAGAGTGTTGGACTGGAGTGGCCACTGGCCTGATCCAACAGGGCTTCTCTTATGTTCTTATGTGACACAGAGTGTTGGACTGGATGGGCCATTGGCCTGATCCAACACGGCTTCTCTTCTGTTCTTATGTGACACAGAGTGTTGGACTGGAGGGGCCATTGGCCTGATCCAACAGGGCTTCTCTTATGTTCTTATGTGACACAGAGTGTTGGACTGGAGTGGCCACTGGCCTTATCCAACATGGCTTCTCTTATGTTCTTATGTGACACAGAGTGTTGGACTGGATGGGCCATTGGCCTGAAATAAACATGACTTCTCTTATGTTCTTATGGGACACAGAGTGTTGGACTGGATGGGCCATTGGCCTGATCCAACATGGCTTCTCTTCTGTTCTTATGTGACACAGAGTGTTGGACTGGAGGGGCCATTGGCCTGATCCAACAGGGCTTCTCTTATGTTCTTATGTGACACAGAGTGTTGGACTGGAGTGGCCACTGGCCTGATCCAACAGGGCTTCTCTTATGTTCTTATGTGACACAGAGTGTTGGACTGGATGGGCCATTGGCCTGATCCAACATGGCTTCTCTTCTGTTCTTATGTGACACAGAGTATTGGACTGGAGGGGCCATTGGCCTGATCCAACAGGGCTTCTCTTATGTGACACAGAGTGTTGGACTGGAGTGGCCACTGGCCTTATCCAACATGGCTTCTCTTATGTTCTTATGTGACACAGAGTGTTGGACTGGATGGGCCATTGGCCTGAACCAACATGACTTCTCTTATGTTCTTATGGGACACAGAGTGTTGGACTGGATGGGCCACTGGCCTGAACCAACATGGCTTCTCTTCTGTTCTTATGTGACACAGAGTATTGGACTGGAGGGGCCATTGGCCTGATCCAACAGGGCTTCTCTTATGTGACACAGAGTGTTGGACTGGAGTGGCCACTGGCCTTATCCAACATGGCTTCTCTTATGTTCTTATGTGACACAGAGTGTTGGACTGGATGGGCCATTGGCCTGAACCAACATGACTTCTCTTATGTTCTTATGGGACACAGAGTGTTGGACTGGATGGGCCACTGGCCTGAACCAACATGGCTTCTCTTATGTTCTTATGGGACACAGAGTGTTGGACTGGATGGGCCATTGGCCTGATCCAACATGGCTTCTCTTATGTTCTTATGTGACACAGAGTGTTGGACTGGATGGGCCATTGGCCTGAACCAACATGACTTCTCTTATGTTCTTATGGGGCACAGAGTGTTGGACTGGATGGGCCACTGGCCTGAACCAACATGGCTTCTCTTATGTTCTTATGGGACACAGAGTGTTGGACTGGATGGGCCATTGGCCTGATCCAACATGGCTTCTCTTATGTTCTTATGTGACACAGAGTGTTGGACTGGTTGGCCATTGGCCTGATCCAACATGGCTTCTCTTATGTTCTTATGGGACACAGAGTGCTGGACTGGAGGGGTCATTGGCCTGATCCAACATGGCTTCTCTTATGTTCTTATGGGACACAGAGTGCTGGACTGGAGGGGTCATTGGCCTGATCCAACATGGCTTCTCTTATGTTCTTATAAGACACAGAGTGCTGGACTGGAGTGGCCATTGGCCTGATCTAACATGGCTTCTCTTCTGTTCTTATGTGACACAGAGTGCTGGACTGGATGGGCCATTGGCCTGATCCAACATGGCTTCTCTTATGTTCTTATGAATCTAGCTCTTCTACCGTGGACCAACGCAGCTGCCCCCTGACCAAGGCGGCTTCGTAGGTTCTCCCTGTACCATGAGGTATGTTCCGGTTGGTCTTCATTAAAAGGAGGTCAGTGAAATAAGCCAGGGAAAGGAGTCTTACGTTGAGGTAGCGGCCGAGATTGCCCTCGAGCTTGGCATCGATGATGTAGCAGGACTCCTCGCCGTCGTAGAACTGCCGCGTGTTCTTCCGGAGAAGGGCGTTCTCCCCTGAAGCCAGATTGGTCGACTTGATGGCGATGCCGTGGGTCGACTTCAAGGCGAAGCCCCGGGTGGATTTCACAGCCACTTGCCTCTTCGTGGGCCCTGCCGAAACACGGGAAGGGGGCGGGGGAGGATTGAAAAGTCAGGGTCGCTTGAGGCATGCAAAATGATCCCGGAACAAGGCCAGAAGGTGGTTGTAGATTTTCCGGGCTGTATAATAATAATAATAATAATAAATTTATTTTTATATCCCGCCCTCCCCACCAAA
Organism: Heteronotia binoei; assembly: GCF_032191835.1. Lineage (NCBI taxonomy): Eukaryota > Metazoa > Chordata > Lepidosauria > Squamata > Gekkonidae > Heteronotia > Heteronotia binoei. Next base: position 282,434,144 of record NC_083223.1, read on the forward strand.
GGCTGGTATGGTATGTGAGACCTGCTGTTTCACCAGTGACTGTGATTGGCATCCTCAGAGGTATAACCCAGAAAACTGGTGTTTTCTGTGTCCAAGTGAGAAGAAGATGGCAGGCAGGTAATTTATCTCTACGCAGGAAGGTGGGGTAGGGCTGAGTCATTCTCTTGTAGGAGCTTCCCAGGCTGTGGCATGCTAATGGAAGAACTTTCCTGAGGAGGTTCTTTCACATATGGATTGGCTGCTGAAATTCTAATCTCATTTGTAGTGCTGTTGTAGGATGGAGAGCACTCTGTGTTTTTCAGGACTGGAAACCATGCCCTATTCATTTTTAAACTCTCTTTCTTTCCTGTTGGACTTGTGTTTATGTTCATAGAGTTCAATGGCTTCCCTGTTTAATCTGACATGGCAATTGGATGTGTTGTCTGGCATTATAGTGTCTTGGAATAAGATGCTGTGTCCTGTTGCTCTTCTCACTTTGACCCACCAGTTTTCTGTGTTATACCTCTGAGGATACCAGTCGCAGATGCTGACGAAACATCGGTTCCCACAATGCCAAGATCATGGCCACACAGCCTGGAAAATTTACAACAACGAAGCTTTGAATTCAGCAGGAGCTCACTGAACTTTTGCGAGGGTTCCCCTTCCTCCTTCCCACCTACCTTGTCCATTGAACATTATATAGAATATCTACATAACAATCCCTGGATTAGGAGAGCGGGCAGCCAGCCAGCCACCAGGAGCTTTGCCACACCCCCAGCAGCCCTCACGTACCCCTGGAGAAGCCCACGCCACCCTTTCTCCACTTCTGATGTGATTTTGGGTGGCGGGTGGCTTGCTGGCCTTTTGACTCGGGGGGGGGGGCGGGGCCCAGGAGAGCCCCCGGTGAGCGAGGCCTGCTTGGGCTGACTGGATCTCTAGCCAGCCCAAGCAGGCCTCGCTCACCCAGGGCTCTCCTTTCTTGCGTCGGGTTGCTTTTGGCAGGTGTGTGTGTGTGTCTGTGTGTGGCATATGCTGAATGATGCTAATAAGCGCCACCACCTATTTTTCTACAAAACGACCCCTGATAACAACTAATGAACTCCGGCCGTGAAAGCCATCGACAACATAAGGCCAAAAGGATTCCCCACCAGAGCTCCAGTGCCTGTTGAGGGTACTATTCTGCTGGGGTTCCACCCGTCCCTTAGAATCATAGAGTTGGAAGGGAACTCGGGGGTCATCTAGTCCAACCCCCTGAACAATGCAGGAAACTCACAAATCTCTCCCCCTACATTCAAAGTATCTTCATTGTTGTCAGATGGCCATCTAGCCTCTGTTGAAAAACCTTCAAGGAAGGAGAGCCCACCACCTCCTGAGGAAGCCTGTTCCACTGAGGAACCGCTCTAACGGTCAGGAAGTTCTTCCTAATGTTGAGCTGGAAACAATTTTGATTTAATTTCAACCCATTAGTTCTGGTCCTACCTTCTGAGGCCACAGAAAACAATTCCACCCCATCCTCTATAGGACAGCCCTTGAAGGACTTGAAGATGGTGATCCTATCACCTCTCAGCTGCCTCCTCTCCAGGATGAACATGCCCAGCTCCTTCAACCTTTCCTCATAGGACTTGGTCTCCAGACCTCTCACCATCTTTGTCGCCCTCCCCTGGACCCGTTCCAGCTTGTCTAGATCCTTCTTAAAATGTGGTGCCTTCTCCCTCTACTGGGGCCTGAAATACTAAATTGGACCCTGGTTCCATCACCTCTCTGGTCCCTTCATTGGAAGACGCCAGGGATAGAACCTGCCACCTTTGGCATGACAATCAAAGTTAGTGTTGTCTGCTCAGACTGGCAGGGAGGTTTTCCTTGAACAATGTGACTTACAACAAACACGCGAAAGAGCCTTCTCTGTGGCTGCCCCCTACTGGTGGAATCAACCTCCAGAAGATGTTAGAGCTCTGCTAGAGAGCCAGTTTGGCATAGTGGTTATTATCTGGGAGAACCAGGTCTGACTCCCCACTCCTCCACTTGCAGCTGCTGGAATGGCGTTGGGTCAGCCATAGCTCTCGCAGAGGTTGTCCTTGAAAGGGCAGCTTCTGTCAGAGCCCTCTCCAGCCCCACCCACCTCACAGGGTGTCTGTTGTGGGGAAGGAAGATAAAGGAGATTGTGAGCCGCTCTGAGACTCTTCGGAGTGGAGGGCTGGATATAAATCCAATATCTTCTTCAATATCTTCTTGTGGGGGAGGAAGGGAAAGGAGATTGTAGGCTGCTCTGAGACTCTGTCCTTGAAAGGGCAGCTTCTGGAAGAGCTCTCTCAGCCTCACCCACCTCACAGGGCGTCTGTTGTGGGGGAGGAAGAGAAAGGAGATTGTGATTTCTCTGTCCTTGAAAGGGCAGCTGCTGTGAGAGCCCTCTCAGCCCCACCCACCTCACAGGGTGTCTGTTGTGGGGGAGGAAAGGAAAGGAGATTGTAGGCCACTCTGAGATTGTCCTTGAAAGGGCAGCTTCTGGGAGAGCTCTCTCAGCCTCACCCACCTCACAGGGTGTCTGTTGTGGGGGAGGAAGGGAAAGGAGATTATAGGCCACTCTGAGACTGTCCTTGAAAGGGCAGCTTCTGGGAGAGCCCTCTCAGCCCCACCCACCTCACAGGGTGTCTGTTGTGGGGGAGGAAGGGAAAGGAGATTATAGGCCACTCTGAGACTGTCCTTGAAAGGGCAGCTTCTGGGAGAGCTCTCTCAGCCTCACCCACCTCACAGGGAGGTTTCCAGGAATCAAAACACTTCCCAGATACCCCTTTCCAAATGCTGCGGGAATTACCAAGCCTGGAAGAGATGTTCTTCTTCTCGTCAGCCCCGTGTTCTTCCTCGGACCCGGAGGAAATGGTTTGGATGTCGTCGCTGTCGTTCGCGTTGCCCTGCGCTTGCCCCGAGGTGGGTCGCCCGTTGTCCCCGTCGCTGTCTGTGCTGCTCGAGAGCATCAACACGTCCTGCTGAAGAGAAGGAGGAGAGCCCCCCGCCAGTCAGTCACTTCCTGTCCCTCAAACCTCCTGTTCGGTTTGTTCCCCCACCCAGAACATTGTCCAGAGTTTCTCGCCCAGACTTGTCCCGGGCTGACCTTAGCGGCAAGGCTCTGTGAAGGGGGGCAATGGATTTACACTCCTCCTCCTCAGGGGTAATTTTGCAGGAAAAGAGCTGCCAGAACTCATTAGCACAACTCATGTGCATATGTCACACATCCCCTGACATCACCGGAAGGTGGACTAAGTTATATCTGGAGACCGAGTCCTATGAGGAAAGGTTGAAGGAGCTGGGCATGTTGAGCCTGGAGAGGAGGCGGCTGAGAGGTGATAGGATCACCATCTTCAAGGCCTTGAAGGGCTATCCTAGAGAGGATGCTGTGGAATTGTTTTCTGTGGCCCCGGAAGGCAGGACCAGAACCAACGGGTTGAAATTAAATCAAAAGAGTTTCCGGCTCAACATTAGGAAGAACTTCCTGACCGTTAGAGCGGTTCCTCAGTGGAACAGGCTTCCTCCTCGGGAGGTGGGGGGCTCTCCTTCCTTGGAGGTTTTTCAACAGAGGCTAAATGGCCATCTGACAGCAATGAAGATCCTGTGAATTTAGGAGAAGATCCTGTGAATTCTGGGGAGGGACGGTGGCTCAGTGGTAGAGCATCTGCTTGGGAAGCAGAAGGTCCCAGGTTCAATCCCTGGCATCTCAAAAAAGGGTCCAGGCAAATAGGTGTGAAAAACCTCAGCTTGAGACCCTGGAGAGCCGCTGCCAGTCTAAGAAGACAATACTTACTTTGATGGACCCAGGGTCTGATTCAGTATAAGGCAGCTTCATATGTTCATATGTTCAACTACCAAGGAAGGAGAGCCCACCACCTCCCGAGGAGGAAGCCTGTTCCACTGAGGAACCACTCTTAACAGTCATAGAATCATAGAATTGGAAGAGACTTCCAGGGTCATCTAGTCCAACCCCCTGCACAAGGCAGGAAACTCACAAACCGCTCCCCCTAAATTCACAGGATCCTCATTGCTGTCAGATGGCCGTCTAGCCTCTGTTGAAAAGCCTCCAAGGAAGGAGAGCCCACCACCTCCCGAGGAAGCCTGTTCCACTGAGGAACCGCTCTTAACAGTCATAGAATCATAGAATTGGGAGAGACCTCCAGGGTCATCTAGTCCAACCCCCTGCACAATGCAGGAGACTCACAAATCCGTACCCCTAAATTCACAGGATCCTCATTGCTGCCAGATGGCCGTCTAGCCTCTGTAGAAAAACCTCCAAGGAAGGAGAGCCCACCACCTCCCGAGGAGGAAGCCTGTTCCCCTGAGGAACCGCTCTTAACAGTCATAGAATCATAGAATTGGGAGAGACCTCCAGGGTCATCTAGTCCAACCCCCTGCACATGGCAGGAGACTCACAAATCCGTCCCCCTAAATTCACAGGATCCTCATTGCTGTCAGATGGCCATCTAGCCTCTGCTTAAAAACCTCCAAGGAAGGAGAGCCCACCACCTCCTGAGGAGGAAGCCTGTTCCACTGAGGAACCGCTCTTAACAGTCATAGAATCCTAGAGTTGGAAGGGACCTCCAGGGTCATCTAGTCCAACCCCCTGCACAAGGCAGGAGACTCACAAACACCTCCCCCTAAATCCACAGGAACCTCATTGCTGTCAGGTGGCCATCTAGCCTCTGCTTAAAAACCTCCTAGGAAGGAGAAACATAGAATCAGAATCCTAGAGCTGGAAGGGACCTCTAGGGTCATCTAGTCCAACCCCCTAAACAAGGCAAGAAACGCACAAAGACCTCCCCCTAAATCCACAGTATCCTCATTGCTGTCAGGTGGCCATCCAGCCTCTGCTTAAAACCCTCCAAGGAAGGAGAGCCAACCACCTCCCGAGGAAGCCTGTGGAAACTTAGAATCCTAGAGTTGGAAGGGACCTCCAGGGTCATCTAGTCCAACCCCCTGCACATGGCAGGAGACTCACAAACACCTCCCCCTAAATCCACAGGAACCTCATTGCTGTCAGGTGGCCATCTAGCCTCTGTTGAAAAACCTCCAAGGAAGGAGAGCCCACCACCTCCTGAGGAGGAAGCCTGTTCCGCTGAGGAACTGCTCTTAACAGTCATAGAATCATAGAGTTGGAAGGGACCTCCAGGGCCATCTAGTCCAACCCCCTGCACAAGGCAGGAGACTCACAAACACCTCCCCCTAAATCCACAGGAACCTCATTGCTGTCAGGTGGCCATCCAGCCTCTGTTGAAAAACCTCCAAGGAAGGAGAGCCCACCATCTCCTGAGGAAGCCTGTTCCACTGAGGAACCTCTCTAAACTCACAAACACTTCACCCCTAAATTCACAGGATTTTCACTGCTGTCAGATGGCCATCTAGCCTCTGCTGAAAAACCTCCAAGGAAGGAGAGCCCACCACCCCCTGAGGAGGAAGCCTGCTCCACTGAGGAACCGCTTTAACGGTCAGGAAGGTCACGGTCAAGGACAGTCTTGTCTACTCAGACTGGAGCAGCTCTCCAGGGTCTCAAGCTGAGGTCTTTCCCATCACCTGGTCTTTTCAACTGGAGATGCCGGGGATTGTACCAGGGACCTTTCACATGCCAAGCAGAGGCTCAGTCACTAAGCCTGAGCCCCTCCCTAAAGAAAGCGGGTACCAATCCAATCCCAGCAGTTTTCTATCATCGCACCCAATTTTCTTCCAACCTCTCTGGACCGCCTCCCAATTCAAGCCGCTACTCCAGGGAGTATTTCCGCCTAGCAAGATGCTGGCCACGTCACGATTCTAGCTTGCCTCTGCCGGGAAGGCAGGACAACCGGTCCAGTCTTTGTACCATCCACCCACTGGAACAGGCAGATTTACCCATGCCCAGAGAAGAGTGCCTGTCGTGTCTCTGCATGAACCCCCGCTCTGAATCGGCCTCTTGCTAATCTATCCATTCCTCTCCTTACCTTCAAAAGATTCCTACCCCATCTTTTGTTTTCAAAATGTTTAAGGCAGCTTCCTTTTCAAGCCAGAGAAAACCCTCAGAACGCATTATCCCAGACAGAGACAAGCGGGGCTGTTCTAAGGATGGGTAAATCTTGAATGCTCTGAAAGTAAAACCATTTTGACATGAAGCCCAGTTGAAGCCAGACGCCTCGCAAGCTCCACCATCCCTGGCCAAGCGCTTACATCTGCAGGACTCTGCCGCTGCGTCTCTGACTGCCTTCGCCTCTGGTGCATGGCAGTTTTGCTGACTGGCCTACGGATCCCTTCGGGTAACGCCGGATTGGGGTTGTAGCCATACAACCTGCCCGCACCGCTCACTCTGCGAAATGATAAAAGAAACAGAAATGGGGATCAGTCATGGGGTGATCCTTAGCGGCCTATTGTATCTCTGCGGTCTGCTTGGCCAAGAGACACCAGCAAGCTTTAACGCTGGCGTAAGGGAGAGGCTGGAAAGCAGCTGAATTTTCACAGGCCTTTATGGGCAGGCCGGTCGATTTTATTTGAAGCCAAACAGAACCGTGTAGACTGAAAGGCGCGTTAACTTTTTTTTCTTTTTGAGAATAATCTGTTGTACAGATATGGCATTATGGGTAAAACGAGTGGAAGATGGCAGGTTCTATCACAACACTCTCCCAGGAAACCCCCACAGCATTCAAGTCCAGGAGCACTTTAGAGATAACCAAGATTTCCAGGGAATAAGATTTCAATAGTTAAAGCTCCTTTAGCCAGATACAATAAAAGAAGAGCCCTGCTGGGTCAGACCAGAGAGGGTCTATCTAGTCCAGCCTCCTGTCTCACACAGAGGCAACCCAGTTCCTCTGGAGGGCCAACAACAGGGCAGAGAGGCCGAGGCCTTCCCCTGAGAGAACCTCAGAAGAGCCCTGATGGGTCAGACCAGGGAGGGTCCATCCAGTCCAGCCTCCTGTCTTACACAGTAGCCACCCAGTTCCTCTGGAGGGCCAACAACAGGGCAGAGAGGCCGAGGCCTTCCCCTGAGAAGAACCTCAGAAGAGCCCTGCTGGGTCAGACCAGGGAGAGTCCATCTAGTCCAGCCTCCTGTGTCACACAGTGGCCAACCACTTCCTCTGGAGGGCCAACAACAGGGCAGAGAGGCCGAGGCCTTCCCCTGAGAAGAACCTCAGAAGAGCCCTGCTGGATCAGACCAGGGAGAGTCCATCTAGTCCGGCCTCCTGTCTCACACAGTGGCCAACCACTTCCTCTGGAGGGCCAACAACAGGGCAGAGAGGCCGAGGCCTTACCCTGAGAAGAACCTCAGAAGAGCCCTGCTGGGTCAGACCAGGGAGGGTCCATCTAGTCCAGCCTCCTGTGTCACACAGTTGCCAACCAGTTCCTCTGGAGGGCCAACAACAGGGCAGAGAGGCCGAGGCCTTCCCCTGAGAAGAACATCAGAAGAGCCCTGCTGGGTCAGACCAGGGAGTGTCCATCTAGTCCAGTCTCCTGTCTCGCAAAGGGGCCAGCCAGTTCCTCTGGAGGGCCAACAAGAGGGCAGAGTGTCCGAGGCCTTCCCCTGAGAAGAACATCAGAAGAGCCCTGCTGGATCAGATCAGGGAGAGTCCATCTGGTCCAGCCTCCTGTCTCACACAGTGGCCAACCACTTCCTCTGGAGGGCCAACAACAGGGCAGAGAGGTTGAGGCCTTCCCCTGAGAAGAACCTCAGAAGAGCCCTGCTGGGTCAGACCAGGGAGGGTCCATCTAGTCCAGTCTCCTGTCTCACACAGTGGCCAACCACTTCCTCTGGAGGGCCAAAAACAGGGAAGAGAGGCCGAGGCCTTCCCCTGAGAAGAACATCAGAAGAGCCCTGCTGGGTCAGACCAGGGAGTGTCCATCTAGTCCAGTCTCCTGTCTCACAAAGGGGCCAGCCAGTTCCTCTGGAGGCCCAACAAGAGGGCAGAGTGTCCGAGGCCTTCCCCTGAGAAGAATATCAGAAGAGCCCTGCTGGATCAGACCAGGGAGAGTCCATCTAGTCCAGCCTCCTGTCTCACACAGTGGCCAACCACTTCCCCTGGAGGGCCAAAAACAGGGCAGAGAGGCCGAGGCCTTACCCTGAGAAGAACCTCAGAAGAGCCCTGCTGGGTCAGACCAGGGAGGGTCCATCTAGTCCAGCCTCCTGTCTCACACAGTGGCCAGCCAGTTCCTCTGGAGGGCCAACAACAGGGCAGAGAGGCCGAGGCCTTACCCTGAGAAGAACCTCAGAAGAGCCCTGCTGGGTCAGACCAGGGAGGGTCCATCTAGTCCAGTCTCCTGTCTCACACAGTGGCCAACCACTTCCTCTGGAGGGCCAAAAACAGGGCAGAGATGCCGAGGCCTTCCCCTGAGAAGAACATCAGAAGAGCCCTGCTGGGTCACACCAGGGAGTGTCCATCTAGTCCAGTCTCCTGTCTCACAAAGGGGCCAGCCAGTTCCTCTGGAGGGCCAACAACAGGGCAGAGTGTCCGAGGCCTTCCCCTGAGAAGAACATCAGATGAGCCCTGCTGGATCAGACCAGGGAGGGTCCATCTAGTCCAGTCTCCTGTCTCATACAGTGGTTAACCACTTCCTCTGGAGGGCCAACAACAGGGCAGAGAGGCCGGGCCTTCCCCTGAGAAGAACCTCAGAAGAGCCCTGCTGGGTCAGACCAGGGAGGGTCCATCTAGTCCAGCCTCCTGTCTCACACAGTGGCCAACCACTTCCTCTGGAGGGCCAACAACAGGGCAGAGAGGCCGAGGCCTTCCCCTGAGAAGAACCTCAGAAGAGCCCTGCTGGGTCAGACCAGGGAGGGTCCATCTAGTCCAGCCTCCTGTCTCACACAGTGGCCAACCAGTTGTTCTGGAGGGCCCACAACAGGGCAGAGAGGCTGAGGCCTTCCCCTGATATTGCCCCTTGGCACTTGGATTCAGAGGGTGACTTCCTTTGAATGTGGAGGTTCCCTTTAGTCACCATGGCTTATGATCGGTCTGGCGCCCCTTAAAAGCCGTCTGCAGGTCGGAACGGAGACGACTGAGTCGGAAGCCTTTCTCCCCTGCACTGACCCATTGTCCGTCTGCATCCTGATGCCCTTTCTTTGCAACACCCCTCCCACTCTCAGACTGGCGTCTGAAGACTCCGCACTCTCTATTCTACTAGCGTCCGACGAAGGGCGATCAGATTCCTTTTTTAACAGAAAGAAGGCATTTTCATCCACCAATCTTGGTACCCAGCTCTGCAAAACACCCTACAGACTATAAATTGCAGAAAGTCTCAGAACAACCAGCACATTCCACAGAACACTCAGCACAGTCAACAACCATCTTCCTTATCTTCAAACCCCTTCCAACCCTCCCAGCAATTAACACGGAACAATGGTCACATTCCGCAGCCAGTTTCCTTATCACTACCCTTCCAGGAAGCCCCACCAAACAATGGGCACATCCACAAACCAATTGCCCTTTCACCACACCCCCTCCAGCCTACAAATAGCAGCTCTCCAGCAGCCCTGGCCTCACTCAATGCACAGCAGCCAAGAAGGTCTGAGCGCCTGCTCCAGCTGCAACGCCGCTGAGGATGTTCTCCGCAGCTGAGAACGAACCGTCTGGAAGGAAAACTTTCTCCAGTAGAACACGGCATTTGATCCCGAAAGATTCTACAAACCCTAATGGAGATCAGACTCTCGGAAACTCCTGCCCCAAGATCCTTGTTGGTCTCTAAGGTGCGACTGAACTCAAATCTGGCTCTTGAAGTAAACAGGTGTGAATTCCCCACCACACCCGCACCCACCCACTCACACTGGTCAGCACTTGAAAAATCCTAATGTGGTGGTGGTGGGGAGGGGGGGGGGAAGAGAAACAGCAGAACCTTTCTTTCTAGTTAGTCTTCCATAAGCCTTGAAAGGCCTGGGGGATCCAAGACCAGCTTTAGTCTGGGACTCAGGTAATCTTATACGGTGGCCGGGTGTTTGGATGAAAGGAGGACTTACGTTGCCGATCTGCTGGGTTCTTCGGGTTCCTACAAAACAAAAGGGGGGGGGGGGAGGAAGGGTTAGCCAGTGTTGGTTTAAGTCGGGGTGGCCAAAGTTGCTTATTCTAAGAGCCACGTTGAATAAATGTGAGAAATTCAAGAGCCGCAAAACATGAGCGTCAGATGTTTAAAGGGTGATTAACATGTGGAATTCACTGCCACAGGAGGTGGTGGCGGCTACAAGCATAGCCAGCTTTAAGAGGGGATTGGATAAAAATATGGAGCAGAGGTCCATCAGTGGCTATGACCCACAGTGTGTGTGTGCGTATATATTTTGGCCACTGCGTGACACAGAGTGTTGGACTGGATGGGCCATTGGCCTGATCCAACATGGCTTCTCTTATGTTCTTATGTGACACAGAGTGTTGGGCTGGACGGGCCATTAGCCTGATTCAACATGGCTTCTCTTATGTTCTTATGAGACACAGAGTGTTGGACTGGATGGGCCATTGGCCTGATTCAACATGGCTTCTCTTATGTTCTTATGAGACACAGAGTGTTGGACTGGATGGGCGATTGGCTTTATCCAACATGGCTTCTCTTATCTTCTTATATGACACAGAGTGTTGGACTGGATGGGCCATTGGCCTGATTCAACATGGCTTCTCTTATGTTCTTATATGACACAGAGTGTTGGACTGGATGGGCCATTGGCCTGATCCAACTTGGCTTCTCTTATGTTCTTATATGACACAGAGTGTTGGACTGGATGGGCCATTGGCCTGATCCAACATGGCTTCTCTTATGTTCTTATATGACACAGAGTGTTGGACTGGATGGGCCATTGGCCTGATCCAACATGGCTTCTCTTATGTTCTTATGTAACACAGAGTGTCGGGCTGGATGGGCCATTGGCCTGATTCAACATGGCTTCTCTTATGTTCTTATGAGACACAGTGTTGGACTGGATGGGCCATTGGCCTGATTCAACATGGCTTCTCTTATGTTCTTATGAGACACAGAGTGTTGGACTGGATGGGCGATTGGCTTTATCCAACATAGCTTCTCTTATCTTCTTATATGACACAGAGTGTTAGACTGGATGGGCCATTGGCCTGATCCAACATGGCTTCTCTTATGTTCTTATATGACACAGAGTGTTGAACTGGATGGGCCATTGGCCTGATCCAACTTGGCTTCTCTTATGTTCTTATATGACACAGAGTGTTGGGCTGGATGGGCCATTGGCCTGATCCAACATGGCTTCTCTTATGTTCTTATGTCACACAGAGTGTTGGACTGGATGGGCCATTGGCCTGATCCAACATGGCTTCTCTTATGTTCTTATGTGACACAGAGTGTTGGACTGGAGGGGCCATTGGCCTGATTCAACATGGCTTCTCTTATGTTCTTATGAGACACAGAGTGTTGGACTGGATGGGCCACTGGCCTGATCCAACATGGCTTCTCTTATGTTCTTATGTCACACAGAGTGTTGGACTGGATGGGCCATTGGCCTGATCCAACATGGCTTCTCTTATGTTCTTATGTCACACAGAGTGTTGGACTGGAGGGGCCACTGGCCTGATCCAACAGGGCTTCTCTTATGTTCTTATGTGACACAGAGTGTTGGACTGGATGGGCCATTGGCCTGATCCAACAGGGCTTCTCTTATGTTCTTATGTGACCCAGAGGGTTGGACTGGATGGGCCATTGGCCTGATCCAACATGGCTTCTCTTATGTTCTTATGAGACACAGAGGGTTGGACTAGATGGGCCATTGGCCTGATCCAACATGGCTTCTCTTCTGTTCTTATGTGACACAGAGTGTTGGACTGGATGGGCCATTGGCCTGATCCAACATGGCTTCTCTTATGTTCTGATGTTTGAGAGACACACGGTAGGAAGAACGGAAGGCAAACAAAGTGATGGAGGAAGGGGGGGAGGGAGAGGTGGGAAGAATGCAACTTTAAATACATTCTCCAGCTTGGCTTGGAGAAGTGATTCAAAGAGACAAATGCCTTCTCCAAGCTGGCCGACAGGGTAGTGGGGGCTTCAATATGTGTGCGAGAGACACGTGTAGCTCCTGAGCCAGTTTGGCCACCCCTCCTATAGAATTTTGTTTGCTTGGGGAGGGCACCACAAGTTGGGTTTGTATTTCCAAGCATATAAAACCTTGTAGGGGCTTCATTTGGGCCCCCACAAGGTTTTTATATCTTTCTGCAATAAATACGTGTACTTTTGCCTGTAATTATTGATGTTTTACACTTCTGGCACCTTACTGGCATTTTGTACTTCCTTTGGAGGTTTTTGCTCGGTTGGTTTAAATTTCTCTTCATAAGAACATAAAAGAAGCCAATGGCCCATCCAGTCCAACACTCTGTGTCACACAGGGGCCAAAAAACCCAGGGGCCCTCAGGAGGTCCATCAGTGGGGCCAGGACACTAGTAGCCCTCCCACTGTTGCCCCCCCGCCCCACAAGCATCCAGAATACAGAGTATCACTGCCCCAGACATTAGAACATAAGAGAAGCCATGTTGGATCAGGCCAGTGGCCCCTTCAGTCCAACACTCTGTGTCACACAGAGGCCAAAAACCAGGGGCCATCAATAGGTCCATCAGTGGGGCCAGGACACTAGAAGTCCTCCCACTGTGCCCCCCCCCCCAAGCACCAAGAATATAGAGCATCACTTGCCCAGACAGAGAGATCCATCAATACGCTGTGGCTAAGAGCCACTGATGGACCTCTGCTCCAGATGTTGATCCAATCCCCTCTTGAAGCTGGCTAGCTTGCAGCCGCCGCCACCTCCTGTGGCAGTGAATTCCGCGCGTTAATCACCCTTTGGGTGAAGAAGGACTTCCTTTTATCCGTTCTAACCCGACTGGAGTGCCCACGAGTTCTCGTATGGTGAGAAAGGGAGAAAAGGACTACTTTCCCTGCCTTCTCTAACTCTTCTCCAGGGCCAGCGCGTCCGAGTCCGCAATGTAGGCTGCTGCCTATAGCGCCATCTGGTGGAATGAGTGGCTCCTGCAGAACTACCTCGCTCAGCCCAGCAAAAGAGCTGCATTGGCCAGAGCACCCTCGACTCGGACCCGCCACCGTCCTCGCCCTCACCGCCTCCAGCCACCCCCCCCATGCACGCTAAGGTAAGATCCTGCACGGGGCTGGGACAGGAAGTCTGGAGCAGGGGGGCCTGCGGCGTAGGGCACCGAGAACCCTGGCCTGGGCCTGCTCTTCCCATCGCTTTGTATTTCTGAGCTCCTGTAGAAAAGGACCAGGGGGAGGCAGGGGATTAACCTTGGGTGTTTTCAGGGGTGGGATTCTAGCAGGAGCTCCTTGGCCTATTAGGCCACACCCTCCCGATGTAGCCAATCCTCCAAGAGTTCTTTTTGGTAAGAGAGCCAGTTTGGTGTAGTGGTTAAGTGTGTGGACTCTTATCTGGGAGAACCGGGTTTGATTCCCCACTCCTCCACTTGCAGCTGCTGGAATGGCCTTGAGTCATCCAGAGCTCTGCTATCTGGGAGAACTGGGTTTGATTCCCCACTCCTCCACTTGCAGCTGCTGGAATGGCCTTGGGTCAGCCATAGGTCTTATCTGGGAGAATGGGGTTTGATTCCCCACTCCTCCGCTTGCAGCTGCTGAGATGGCCTTGGGTCAGCCATAGCTTTCATAAAAGCTGTCCTCGAAAGGGCAGCTGCTATAAAAGCCCTCTCAGCCCCACCTACCTCACGGGGTGTTTGCTGTGGGCGGGAGGAAGGTAGAGTAGATTGTGACCGCTCTGAGACTCTGTGATTCAGAGTATAGGGCGGGATATAAATCCAAAATCTTCTTCTTCTTGGGAAGATTGGCTACATCAGGGGTGTGTGGCCTATTAGGCCAAGGAGCTCCTGCCAGAATTCCACCCCTGGGTGTTTTATTATTCTTTTCCCTTAACTTTCTCTGTGAAATTTCAGGAATGAGCTGAACCCGAGCCAAGCTGGGGAAACTTGCTGATCGCTAGTCACAAGTCATGCAGCTCAAGACGAAACGAAAGATTCTGAGAATTGGATTCAAGTCCTTTAGCACCTTAGAGACAAATGAGATTTTCTAGGTAAGAGCAAGAGTCAAAGGTCCTTTAATCAGATTAGACAACCTGGAGCTCAAAAGCTCGTAACGCGAAAATCTCGTTGGCTGTCTAAAGTGCTGCTGGACTCGAACTCAGCTTTCTACTGCAGACCGACGTGAATCTCTGGCAAAGGGAACGTTGCCTCTCAAAAGTTCATCCCCCCACCCCCCTAAATCATGTTGGTCTCCAGGTGTTTCGGGACTTGTTTCCAGCTCTCTTCCTAGAGACCAACATGGCTACCCTCCCAAGAAAATTTCACGCCGCTCTGCCCGTTCACTTGCCTCTTTCTTCTTCACCTTCACTTCTGCATCCAGGCTGACCTCCTCCTTGGCGGCCAGTCCAACGGCCGGGGCCTTCTCGGTGCCTGCCCCTTCGACTTTGACCGGCTTGGCATCGGCCGCCTCGTGCATCCTGAACGAGGACCTGCTGTCGTTGTCATGGTAGCTGTCGGAGATGCTGGAGCTCAACCAGGAGGCCACCTTGTGCTTGGAGGTCTCTTCCGAGAGCGGGGGCTTACACTGGGCAGCCTCCTCGTGGCTCAACTGCCGGGCCGGGCCGGAGTCCTTGGAGGCCGTCTCCGACAGGCCGTTCTCCTTCTGGCCCCGGGTCTGGCGGCGGGTGGCGTAGCTGCGCCACACCGAGCTGGTGCTGAAGTCCTCGTCTTTGCAGAAGTTGTCGTCCGAACTGTCCTCGTTGGACTCCTCCGGCTCCTCGGAGCCCGAGTTCTCGTCCTCGTCATCCTTCAGGTTGACCCCACTGCTGTCCGAGGAGCACTTGGCCTCGCTCTCGTAGCCCTCCTTCGAGTTCTCCACGCTCTCGATGTGATCCAGGTTGGCAAAATACTCGTCTCCCATCTCCAGGCCCTCTTTGTCGGCAAAATCGTCCGTCAGGATTTTTCCTGCGGGGAATCACAAGATGGCGGTGCGGGTGAGAACGAGGGGCAGAAAAGGTTTAACCATCGGGGGCCAATACCAATGTGAGAGGCAGGGAAGAGGAGAAGAAGAAGAAGAAGAACAGTGGTTTACAATCTCTTATATCTTCCCCCCCCCACAACAGACACCCTGTGAGGTGGGTGGGGCTGAGAGGGCTCTCACAGCAGCTGTCCTTTCAAGGACAGAGTCTCAGAGCGGCTCACAATCTCCTTTATCTCCTTCCCCCACAACAGACACCCTGTGAGGTGGGTGGGGCTGAGAGGGCTCTCACAGCAGCTGTCCTTTCAAGGACAGAGTCTCAGAACGGCTCACAATCTCCTTTATCTCCTTCCCCCACAACAGACACCCTGTGAGGTGGGTGGGGCTGAGAGGGCTCTCACAGCAGCTGTCCTTTCAAGGACAGAGTCTCAGAGCGGCTCACAATCTCCTTTATCTCCTTCCCCCACAACAGACACCCTGTGAGGTGGGTGGGGCTGAGAGGGCTCTCACAGCAGCTGCCCTTTCAAGGACAGGGTCTCAGAGCGGCTCACAATCTCCTTTATCTCCTTCCCCCACAACAGACACCCTGTGAGGTGGGTGGGGCTGAGAGGGCTCTCCCAGCAGCTGCCCTTTCAAGGACAGAGTCTCAGAGCAGCTCACAATCTCCTTCCCCCACCACAGACACCCTGTGAGGTGGGTGGGGCTGAGAGGGCTCTCACAGCAGCTGCCTTTCAAGGACAGAGTCTCAGAGTAGCCTACAATCTCCTTTCCCTTCCTCCCCCACAACAGACACCCTGTGAGGTGGGTGGAGCTGAGAGGGCTCTCACAGCAGCTGCCCTTTCAAGGACAGAGTCTCAGAGCAGCCTACAATCTTCTTTCACTTCCTCCCCCTCAACAGACACAACAGTCTGTTCCACTGAGGAACCGCTCTAACGGTCAGGAAGTTCTTCCTAAGGTTGAGCCAGAAACTCTTTTGTTTTAATTTCAACCCACTGATTCTGGTTCTACCTTCTGGGGCCACAGAAGACAATTCCACTCCATCCTCTATGTTATAGCCCTTCAAGGACTTGAAGATGGTGATCCTATCACCTCTCAGCCGCCTCCTCTCCAGGCTAAACATGCCCAGCTCCTTCAACCTTTCCTCATAGGACTTGGTCTCCAGACCCCTCACCATCTTTGTCACCCTCCTCTGGACCCCTTCCAGCTTGTCTAGATCCTTCTTAAAATGTGGTGCCCAAAACTGCACACAAGACTCCAGGGGAGGTCTTACCAGAGCAGAGTAAAGTGATACCATCACTACACGTGATCTGTTGACACAGCCCAAAATTGCTTTGCCTTTTTAGCCACCTCATCACACTGTTGATTCATGACCCACTAAGGCTTCAGCCTTTCCTCAGTATTTCCTTGTATTCCCAGACTGCCAGGATCTAAAGCAGAGTTCTCATTATCTATTGCCAAAACCCTTTAATTGGAGATGCCGGGGATTGAAACTGGGACCTTCTGCATGTCAAGCAGTTGCTCAGCCACTGACCCAGACTGACTGCATGGAATTACATTGTGCAATGTCCCCTTGAGTATCCAGGAGAAAGGCAGGCTATTACTAAAGCAGATAAAATCAAAAAAATAAAATAAGAACCCACTGGGTGGCCTCCTGCAGTTTGCCCTCGCTCAGCATAGGCTTAGAAGAGACCCCCCACACACACACTGCGCGGCCCTGCAGTTTGCCCTCGCTCAGCATAGGCTTAGAAGAGACCCCCCCACACACTGGGTGGCCCTGCAGTTTGCCCTTGCTCAGCATAGGCTTAGAAGAGACCCCCCACACACACTGGGCGGCCCTGCAGTTTGCCCTCACTCAGCATAGGCTTAGAAGAGACCCCACACACACTGGGCGGACCCTGCAGTTTGCCCTCACTCAGCATAGGCTTACAAGAGACACCCCCCAAAAAACTGGGCGGCCGTGCACAGTTTGCCCTTGCTCAGCATAGGCTTAGAAGAGACCCCCCCCTCACTGGGCGACCCTGCAGTTTGCCCTCACTCAGCATAGGCTTAGAAGAGACCCCCCCCCAACACTGGACGGCCCTGCAGTTTGCCCTCGCTCAGCATAGGCTTAGGATGCTGTGCACGTAAAATGGGGAAGAGGGTGACAATCAGGGCTAGCCTTGCTGACATGAGTGGCATAAAATGACTCCAGGCTTGCAGGCCAGCATGATACCTGCATAGATGCAGACGAAAGAGCCCTTGGCGATGTCGTCCATACAGCGGATGCCCCAGCCTTTGTTGTGTGTCTTGAAGAGCTGCAGCCGCACCTGCAGGCCGTGTTGGACCAAACGGTTGGTGCACATGTTTCGGTTGCATCTGCAGCGCTTGTTGCATTCGTAGACTCTGGAGAGAGGGAAAAGCCAGTCACGAGCAGCAGAGGGCGACCAAGACAATTAGGGGCTGGAGCACCTTCCCTAAGGGGAAAGGCTGAGAAGCCTGAGACTCTTTCGTTTAGTAAGAAGAAGAAGAAGAAGATGATGATATTGGATTTATATCCTGCCCTCCACTCCAAAGAGTCTCAGAGCGGCTCACAATCTCCTTTCCCTTCCTCCCCCACAACAGATACCCTGGGAGGTAGATGAAGATATTGGATTTATATCCCGCCCTCCACTCTGAAGAGTCTCAGAGCGGCTCACAATCTCCTTTCCCTTCCTCCCCCACAACAGACACCCTGTGAGGTAGATGAAGATAGTGGATTTATATCCCACCCTCCACTCCAAAGAGTCTCAGAGGGGCTCACAATCTCCTTTCCCTTCCTGCCCCACAACAGACACCCTGTGAGGTAGATGAAGATAGTGGATTTATATCCCGCCCTCCACTCCGAAGAGTCTCAGAGCGGCTCACAAGCTCCTTTACCTTTCTCCCCCCCCCACAACAGACACCCTGTGAGGTAGATGAAGATATTGGATTTATATCCCGCCCTCCACTCAGAAGAGTCTCAGAGCGGCTCACAATCTCCTTTCCCTTCCTCCCCTACAACAGACACCCTGAGAGGTGGGTGGGGCTGAGAGAGCTCTGACAGAAGCTGCCCTTTCAAGGACAACCTCTGCCAGAGCTATGGCTAACCCAAGGCCATGCCAGCAGGTGCAAGTGGGGGAGTGGGGAATCAAACCCGGTTCTCCCAGATAAGAGTCTGCACACTTCACCACTACACCAAACTGGCTCTTTGGTGACTTGGGGGGGCGGGGCGCAGGATAGAGGTGTATAAAATTATGCATGGAGGTGGGGGGGGGGTGGAGTTGAGAAAGAGAACTTTTTCTCCCTCTCCTGAAATACCGAACTCAGGGGCAGCAGATGAGCCATAGATTCAGGACAGACAAAAGAAAGTACTCCTTTACACAGTAGGAGTCGATTGTACCTTTAGGACCAACTTAGTTTCATTCAGAACGTAAGCTTTCGTGTGCATGCCCACTTCTTCAGACGAGGGACGAGGTACAGTAAGCAGAGCCTCATACAGCGGGTGGGGTTTGGAATTCCAAGTGGCGCAAAGTTAAAATCCAATAGCACAATAGTAAAATTAACAAATTCAGAAAAACTTTTTATCTGGGTTGCCTTGGCGTGGGAAACCATAAAACAGTTAACATGCCAGAATGCAGGAATGCCTGTTAATTATTCTATTGCTAATAAACCTGGGTCAAAAAGAAGGCATTTCTTTCCCAGAAGTTTTTCCTGTCCAACTAATTTACTTTTTAACATGTAACATTAATACATACATCATTCTGGTTTGCCATTAGGAATTCTAACATTCTGACTTGTTACAGTGTGCGTTTGCAATAAAAAAGGCCAACGCCATGCTGGGAATTATTAGGAAGGGAACTGAAAACAAATCAGCCAGTATCATAATGCCCCTGTATAAATTGATGGTGCGGTCTCATTTGGAATACTGTGTGCAATTCTGGTCACCGCACCTCAAAAAGGATATTATAGCATTGGAAAAAAAGTGCAGAAAAGGGCAGCTAGAATGATTAAAGGTTTGGAACACTTTCCCTATGAAGAAAGGTTAAAACGCTTGGGGCTCTTTAGCTTGGAGAAACGTCGACTGTGGGGTGACATGATAGAGGTTTACAAGATTGTGCATGGGATGGAGAAAGTAGAGAAAGAAGTCCTTTTATCCCTTTCTCACAATACAAGAACTCGTGGGCATTCAATGAAATTGCTGAGCAGTCGGGTTAAAATGGATAAAAGGAAGTCCTTCTTCACCCAAAGGGTGATTAACATGTGGAATTCACTGCCACAGGAGGTGGTGGCAGCTACAAACATAGCCAGCTTTAAGAAGAAAGAAGAAGATATTGGATTTATATCCCGCCCTCCACTCCAAAGAGTCTCAGAGCGGCTCACAATCTCCTTTACCTTCCTCCCCCACAACAGACACCCTGTGAGATGGGTGGAACTGGGAGGCTCTCACAGCAGCTGCCCTTTCAAGGACAACCTCTGCCAGAGCTATGCCTGACCCAAGGCCATTCCAGCAGGTGCAAGTGGAGGAGTGGGGAATCAAACCTGGTTCTCCCAGATAAGAAAGCTCTGGCTGACCCAAGCCCATTCCAACAGCTGCAAGTGGAGGAGTGGGGAATCCAACCCAGTTCTCCCAGATAAGAGAGCTATGGCCGACCGAAGGCCATTCCA
The DNA here is from genome assembly GCF_032191835.1 of Heteronotia binoei. Lineage (NCBI taxonomy): Eukaryota > Metazoa > Chordata > Lepidosauria > Squamata > Gekkonidae > Heteronotia > Heteronotia binoei. Next base: position 282,453,731 of record NC_083223.1, read on the forward strand.
GCAGCTGCAAGTGGAGGAATGGGGAATCAAACCCTGTTCTCCCAGATAAGAGAGCTCTGGCTGACCCAAGGCCATTCCAGCAGCTGCAAGTGGAGGAGTGGGGAATCAAACCCAGTTCTTCCAGATAAGAGGCTCTGGCTGACCCAAGCCCATTCCAGCAGCTGCAAGTGGAGGAGTGGGGAATCCAACCCAGTTCTCCCAGATAAGAGAGCTATGGCCAACCCAAGGCCATGCCAGCAGCTGCAAGTGGAGGAGTGGGGAATCAAACCCTGTTCTCCAGATAAGAGAGCTCTGGCTGACCCAAGCCCATTCCAGCAGCTGCAAGTGGAGGAGTGGGGAATCCAACCCAGTTCTCCCAGATAAGAGAGCTCTGGCTGACCCAAGGCCATGCCAGCAGCTGCAAGTGGAGGAGTGGGGAATCAAACCCGGTTCTCCCCAGATAAGAGTCTGCACACTTAACCACTACACCAAACTGGGGATTGGAATAAAAATATGGAGCAGAGGTCCATCAGTGCCTATTAGCCACAGTATGTATATATATGTGTGTGTGTGTGTGTGTGTATACACACACACACATATTTTAACCACTGTGTGACACAGAGGATTGGATTGGATGGGTCATTGGCCTGATCCAACATGGCTTCTCTTATGTTCTTACGTTCTTACTGTTTTATGGTTTCCCACGCTAAGGCAACCCAGATCAAAGGTTTTCCAAATTTGTTAATTTGACTATTCTGCCATTGGATTTTAACCTTGTACTACTTTGCATTCCAAACCCCACCAGCTATATGTGGCTCTGCTTACTGTACCCTCTTTCCTCGTCTGAAGAAGCGGGCATGCACACGAAAGCTTCCGTTCTGAATGAAACTGAGTTGGTCTTAAAGGTGCCGTCGACCCCGGCTTTGTTCTGCTACTTCAGACCAACACGGCTGCCTATTTGGATCTAACTCCTTTACACAGAGAGTGATTAAAAAGTGAATTTGCTGCCAGAGGCTGGAGAAATGGCCACAATGACAATAGGGGACACAGTAAGATGACAATAATGTGGTAACAAAATAAAGACGATGCATGAAAAAGCTTAAAAAGAAACACTCTCTGCATGATAATTAAGTATAACGTACACTGGCTTTCAACATTCATTATATGGTACAGACACACACACACACTTTCAAGTTTTCACAAATGCACGTATAAAGACAGCCTTGAAGAGTTTCAACACACAATAGCATGTAGACCGGGGGTGGCTAGACTTGCTTAATGTAAGAGCTACATAGAATAAATGTCAGTTGCTTGAGAGCCACAGGGAGGGAAGGACGAAGGAAGGGAGGGAGGGGAGAGGTGGAAAGAAAGCAACTTTAAATGCATTTTTCCAGGCTGGCTTGGCTTGGAGAAGTGATTTAAAGAGACAAATGCCTTCTCCAAGCTGGCCAATTGGGGAGTGGGGCAGCTTTGAGAGATTATAGAATCATAGCATTGGAAGGGACCTCCAGGGTCATCTAGTCCAACCCCCTGCACAGTGCAGGAAATTCACAAATACCGCACAATATATGCACAATATATGTAAGAGAGCCACAGTCTGACCCTTTTGGGTCACGAAACGAGCTGGAAGTTTCCTAGCAGGACATGATTGCAGCAGCTCTCTCTTGTCCCTGACAAATTGGCGCTCAGAGATAGGTTGCCTCTGGATATGGAGGATCCAGCTCATTAGCACAGCTTAGTACTCATCATTTATTTATTTATTTAGGTAAATTTATCTTCCGCCCTTTCCCAGGCGGGCTCAGGGCAGATTACATCCAAGTAAAACCAGTCAAATATGATAAAACCAATAAAATGCAGTTAAAACAACACCTCTACCGTATAACAAAGACGGGTGGGCTCATAGCGCAGGTTGGAGTATAATCAGTGGCCCAGATAGAATAATTCAGATGAAGGATCGCTGTGGGGGAAGATAGCCGATGGTATAGGCAATAAGGAAAGGGACGCCCGCTTGCTCCAAGCGAACGCCTGGCAGAACAGCTCCGTCTTACAGGTCCTATGGAAAGGTAACAAATCCGGTAGGGACCGTATCTCCAGAGGGAGCTGATTCCACCAGGTTGGGGCCACGGCCGAAAAGGCCCTGGTCGAGGCAAGACGGACGTCCTTTGGGCCAGGGATGACCAGAAGATGTCGGTTGGCAGATCATAGCTGCCTTCGAGGCTCATATGGGGAGAGGTCCCGCAGGTATGTCGGTCCCAGGCCACGTAAGGCTTCGAATGTCAATTTAAGCCATCTCCTCTCTACGAACGTGTCAGATCTCGTGTCAGACTCTGACTTAAATGAACAGATTCAGATTATTTTCAGATTCAAAGAAATGAGCCTTTGTTGGGCCAGGCCAAGTATGTCATAAAATGTAATGACAGATGGCAGAGATGTAAAATGTATAAAGGACATAGACAAAGACAACTTTTTTTAAAAAAAAAAACATAAAATATGCCTAAAAGTTTGGCACTCTTGCAGTATTTTGTTTATTTAAGAGTTTCTGAATACTGACCCCTCTTGCTCTGAATTATTGTATCAAAAAGTAGAGACAATGTCTGTGCTGTAGCAATCCTGAGTATGCTGTCCAGGTGCTGTTCATGGCCAATGCTTTGAGCCTAAGACCCAGGGGGACATATGAAATGGCTGCGCATTGTGAGCTTTTGTACAAAAGTTGCTTCAAGCACTGGTAAGCCAATGGAGAAAATAGAGTTTTTGTTCTGTATCTTCTGTGTGACTGAGCAAGCCTGGCAAAGAAAGCTGGGATGCAAAAGGAAGTGAGAGAGAGAGAAGGAAGAAGATGACAGTGAGTTGCTCCCGGGCTTGATAAGAGCTCTCCGGGGGGCTGATTTGGCCCTCAGGCTGCATGCTTGACACCCTTGCTCTAAACAAATGGCTGCAGCCCCAAATCCTGTGGCAATAAGTTCCACAAGTTCCAACCCAAGCCAGTTGCTTGGAAAGTGATCATCCAAAGGATCCTAACGAGCCCAGACTTACCCAGTGGGAAGGCATTCCTCCAGTCGCTTGTGCTGGTATCCGGAATTTGGGTTTATCTGCCCCCCAGGGGTGCAGGCGGTCGCCTGGATTGTCAGCTGGTGGCAAGCACATTTGGATCTTTTGGGGGAACAAAATATACAATTAAAAATGGGTATAGAAGGAGATAAGGAATATCTGAAGGGGGCACCTAACTGACCATTCCTTGGATCTCCCAATGCTTGGGACACTGGAGGAACACTCACCTGTTTCTGTGGCTTTCTTGGGGAACAAAAAGTGGAGGGGTTAAAGGGACTTGGGAGTCCTTTATCACCCTGCTTTCTGCTCTGTCCCCGAAATGCCATGAATTGGAAAAAGTCCAGAAAAGGGCAACTAGAATGATTCAAGGGTCGGAACACTCTCCCTATGAAGAAAGGTTAAAACGCTTGGGGCTCTTTAGCTTGGAGAAACGTCGACTGAGGGGTGACATGATAGAGGTTTAAAAGATGATGCATGGGATAGAGAAGGTGGAGAAAGAAGTCCTTTTCTCCCTTTCTCACAATACAAGAATTCGTGGGCATTCAATGAAATTGTTGAGCAGTCAGGCTAGAATGGATAAAAGGAAGTCCTCCTTCAACCAAAGGGTGATTAACATGTGGAATTCACTGCCCCAGGAGGTGGTGGAGGCTGCAAGCACACCCAGCTTCAAGAGGGGATTGGATGAAAATATGGAGCAGAGGTCTATCAGCTGCTATTAGCCACAGCGTACTGTTGGAACTGTCTGGAGCAGTGATGCTCTGTATTCTTGGTGCTTGGGGGGGTGGCAAAGTGGAAGGGCTTCTAGCCCCCTTGTGAGCCTCCTGATAGCACTTGGGGGGGGGGGGGTTGGCCACTGTGTGACACAGAGTGTTGGACTGGATGGACCATTGGCTGATCCAACATGGCTTCTCTTCTGTTCTTATGTGACACAAAGAGTTGGACTGGATGGGCCATTGGCCTGATCCAACATGGCTTCTCTTATGTTCTTATGTGACACAGAATGTTGGACTGGACGGGCCATTAGCCTGATCCAACAGGGCTTCTCTTCTGTTCTTATGTGACACAAGAGTGTTGGAGGATCGGCCATTGGCCTGATCCAGCATGGCTTCTCTTATGTTCTTATGCGACACAGAGTGTTGGACTGGATGGGCCACTGGCCTGATCCAACATGACTTCTCTTCTCTTCTTATGTGACACAGAGTGTTGGACTGGATGGGCCATTGGCCTGATCCAACATGGCTTCTGTTATGTTTCTATGTGACACAGAGAGTTGGACTGGATGGGCCATTGGCTTGATCCAACATGGCTTCTCTTCTGTTCTTATGTGACACAGAGTGTTGGACTGGATGGGCCATTGGCCTGATCCAGCATGGATTCTCTTATGTTCTTATGTGACACAGAGTGTTGGACTGGATCGGCCATTGGCTTGATCCAACATGGCATCTCTTCTGTTCTTATATGACACAGAGTGTTGGACTGGATGGGCGATTGGCCTGATCCAAAATGGCTTCTCTTATGTTCTTATGTGACACAGTGTTGGACTGGATGGGCCACTGGCCTGATCCAGCATGGCTTCTCTTATGTTCTTATGTGACACAGAGTGTTGGACTGGATGGGCCACTGGCCTGATCCAGCATGGCTTCTCTTATGTTCTTATGTGACACAGAGTGTTGGACTGGATGGGCCATTGGCCTGATCCAACATGGCTTCTGTTATGTTTTTATGTGACACAGAGAGTTGGACTGGATGGGCCATTGGCTTGATCCAACATGGCTTCTCTTCTGTTCTTATGTGACACAGAGTGTTGGACTGGATGGGCCATTGGCCTGATCCAGCATGGCTTCTCTTATGTTCTTATGTGACACAGAGTGTTGGACTGGATCGGCCATTGGCCTGATCCAGCATGGCTTCTCTTATGTTCTTATGTGACACAGAGTGTTGGACTGGATGGGCCATTGGCTTGATCCAACATGGCATCTCTTCTGTTCTTATATGACACAGAGTGTTGGACTGGATGGGCGATTGGCATGATCCAACATGGCTTCTCTTATGTTCTTATGTGACACAGAGTGTTGGACTGGATGGGCCATTGGCCTGATCCAACATGGCTTCTCTTCTCTTCTTATGTGACACAGAGAATTGGACTGGAGGGGCCTTTGGCCTGATCCAACAGGGCTTCTCTTATGTTCTTATGTGACACAGAGTGTTGGACTGGATGGGCCATTGGCCTGATCCAAAAGGGCTTCTCTTATGTTCTTATGTGATACAGAGTGTTGGACTGGATGGGCCACTGGCCTGATCCAACATGGCTTCTCCTATGTTTTTATGTGACACAGAGAGTTGGACTGGAGTGGCTTTTGGCCTGATCCAACAGGGCTTCTCTTATGTTTTTATGTGACACAGAGTGTTGGACTGGATGGGCCATTGGCCTGATCCAACATGGCTTCTCTTCTTTTCTTATGTGACACAGAGTGTTGGACTGGATGGGCCATTGGCCTGATCCAATATGGCTTCTCTTATGTTCTTATGTGACACAGAGTGTTGGACTGGAAGGGCCATTGGCCTGATCCAACATGGCTGCTATTCTATTCTTATGTGACACAGAGTGTTGGACTGGATGGGCCACTGGCCTGATCCAACATGGCTTCTCTTATGTTCTTATGTGACACAGTGTTGGACTGGATGGGCCACTGGCCTGATCCAACATGGCTTCTCTTATGTTCTTATGTGACACAGAGTGTTGGACTGGAAGGGCCATTGGCCCGATCTAACATGGCTTGTTATGTTCTTATGAACCGCTTTAAAACTTCGTGGAAGTCAACATGTCATGAGATTTGGTTCGCAAACCGTGAAGTGGACAAAATTCGTGATGGATTTTGCTTCACGGTTCGCTTCGTGCCCCTCCCTGGTGGAGATGAGGGAAACGGCAAGGCCGCAGCCGGTAAGAATCTTTTGCAATTCTCGTGAATTCTTCCAAGCTTGGGAAACAGGAGGCCACCGCCTTGACCTCATAAAACAGAGACATTCCACAAGCCGAACCATTTCAGAGCTGGGGGAGAGAAGAGGGCTTCCTTTGAGTGACATCACAACCAAGGCTCTGCCCTCTCGCTGATTGGAGGGTCCCACTGTTGAGAGGAACAAACGGTGGTGGTGGTTGTGGTGGAAAGAGCTGCCCAATCACAGCCAGCTTGAGGCAAACCTGCTGGGTTTTCAAAGCAGGAGTTCTTCAGAGGTGGGTTTCCCGTTGCCTGCCTCTGCACAGCAACCGTGGACTTCCTCGGTGGTCTCCCATCCCAGTGCTAACCAGCGTCAACCCTGCGTAGCTTCCCAGATCTGGTGACAGCAGGCCAGCCTGGGCTATCCATGTCTAGGAAAGAGTTGTTCAGAGGTGGTTTGGCATTGCCTGCCTTTGCACAGCACCCTGGACTTCCTAGGTGGTCTCCCATCCAAGTGCTAACCAGGGTTGACCCTGCTTAGGCTTCTTAGCTCTGAGAAGATTGGGCTAGAATGGGCCATCCAGGTCTAGGCAAGAGTTGTTCAGAGGTGGTTGGCCTTTGCCTGCCTCTGCACAGCAACCCTGGATTTCCTAGGTGGTCTCACATGCAAGTGCTAATCAGTGTTGACCCTGCTAAGGCTTCTTAGATCTGAGAAGATTGGGCTAGAATGGGACATCCATGTCTAAGGAAGAATTGTTCAGAGGTGGTTGGCCATTGCCTGCCTCTTCAGAGCAACTCTGGACTTCCTTGGTGGTCTCCCATCCAAGTGCTAACCAGGGTCGACCTTGCTTAGGCTTTTTCGCTCTGAGAAGATTGGGCTAGAATGGGCCATACAGGTCTAAGCAAGAGTTGTTCAGAGGTGGTTTGCTATTGCCTGCCTCTTCAGAGCAACCCTGGACTTCCTTGGTGGTCTCCTATCCAGGTGCTAACCAGGGTTGACCCTGCTTAGGCTTTTTAGCTCTGAGAAGATTGGGCTAGAATGGGCCATACAGGTCTAAGCAAGAGTTGTTCAGAGGTGGTTTGCTATTGCCTGCCTCTTCAGAGCAACCCTGGACTTCCTTGGTGGTCTCCTATCCAGGTGCTAACCAGGGTTGACCCTGCTTAGGCTTTTTAGCTCTGAGAAGATTGGGCTAGAATGGGCCATACAGGTCTAAGGAAGAGTTGTTCAGAGGTGGTTTGCTATTGCCTGCCTCTTCAGAGCAACCCTGGACTTCCTTGGTGGTCTCCTATCCAGGTGCTAACCAGGGTTGACCCTGCTTAGGCTTTTTAGCTCTGAGAAGATTGGGCTAGAATGGGCCATACAGGTCTAAGCAAGAGTTGTTCAGAGGTGGTTTGCTATTGCCTGCCTCTTCAGAGCAACCCTGGACTTCCTTGGTGGTCTCCTATCCAGGTGCTAACCAGGGTTGACCCTGCTTAGGCTTTTTAGCTCTGAGAAGATTGGGCTAGAATGGGCCATACAGGTCTAAGCAAGAGTTGTTCAGAGGTGGTTTGCTATTGCCTGCCTCTTCAGAGCAACCCTGGACTTCCTTGGTGGTCTCCTATCCAGGTGCTAACCAGGGTTGACCCTGCTTAGGCTTTTTAGCTCTGAGAAGATTGGGCTAGAATGGGCCATCCAGGTCTAAGCAACAGTTGTTCAGAGGTGGTTTGCTATTGCCTGCCTCTTCAGAGCAACCCTGGACTTCCTTGGTGGTCTCCTATCCAGGTGCTAACCAGGGTTGACCATGCTTAGGTTTTTTAGCTCTGAGAAGATTGGGCTAGAATGGGCCATCCAGGTCTAAGCAAGAGTTGTTCAGAGGTGGTTTGTTATTGCCTGCCTCTTCAGAGCAACCCTGGACTTCCTTGGTGGTCTCCTATCCAGGTGCTAACCAGGGTTGACCCTGCTTAGGTTTTTTAGCTCTGAGAAGATTGGGCTAGAATGGGCCATACAGGTCTAAGGAAGAGTTGTTCAGAGGTGGTTTGCTATTGCCTGCCTCTTCAGAGCAACCCTGGACTTCCTTGGTGGTCTCCTATCCAGGTGCTAACCAGGGTTGACCCTGCTTAGGTTTTTTAGCTCTGAGAAGATTGGGCTAGAATGGGCCATACAGGTCTAGGCAAGAGTTGTTCAGAGGTGGTTTGCTATTGCCTGCCTCTTCAGAGCAACCCTGGACTTCCTTGGTGGTCTCCTATCCAGGTGCTAACCAGGGTTGACCCTGCTTAGGCTTTTTAGCTCTGAGAAGATTGGGCTAGAATGGGCCATACAGGTCTAAGCAAGAGTTGTTCAGAGGTGGTTTGCTATTGCCTGCCTCTTCAGAGCAACCCTGGACTTCCTTGGTGGTCTCCTATCCAGGTGCTAACCAGGGTTGACCCTGCTTAGGCTTTTTAGCTCTGAGAAGAATGGGCTAGAATGGGCCATACAGGTCTAAGCAAGAGTTGTTCAGAGGTGGTTTGCTATTGCCTGCCTCTTCAGAGCAACCCTGGACTTCCTTGGTGGTCTCCTATCCAGGTGCTAACCAGGGTTGACCCTGCTTAGGCTTCTTAGATCTGAGAAGACTGGGCTAAAATGGGCCATCCAGGGCAGGGCAAGAGGTGGTTTGCCACTGCCCGCCTCTGCGTAGCAACTATGGGCTTCCTTGTTGGGTCTCCCATCCACGTTCGAACCTGGCTAGCCCTGCTTAGCTTCCAAAGTCTGCTGAGATTGGTTTAGCCTGAGCCACCCAGGTCAAGGCAAGAGACTAGCAGAGATGGGTGTGCCATTGCCTACCTCTGCACAACAACCCTGGATTTCCTTGGTGGTCTCCCATCCAAGTACTAAACACAGCCAACCCAGCTTCCAAGGTCTGATGAGATCAGGTTAGACTGATCAAGTGAGAGTCAAGGCAAGAGACCAGCAGAGATCGTTTGCCTTTGTCTTCCTCTGCGTAGCGACCCTGGACTTCCCTGATGGCCTCCCACCCAAGTACTAACCAGGGCTGACCCTGCTTAGCTATTAGCCACAAGGTACGTCTGGAACACTCTGTCTGGGGCAGTGATGCTCTATGCTTAGTGCCCGGGGGAGGGAGAGGGGAGAAGAGCGGGAAGGCTTTTGCAGTTCTGGCCCTGCTGGAGGACCTCCTGATGTCACCTGGGTTGTGGCCACTGTGTGACACAGACTGGATGGGCCACAGGCATGATCCAACATGGTTTCTATTATGTTCTTTTGTCTGGGGCAGGGATGCTCTGTATTCTTGGTGTTTGGGGGACAAGAGTGGGTTGGCTTCTGGAGTTCTGGCGCTGCTGGTGGACCTCCTGATTGCCCCTGGGTTTTGGCCACTGTGTGACAGAGTGTTGAACTGGATGAGCCATTGGCCTGATCCAACATGGCGGCTTCTCTTATGTTTTTATGTGACACAGAGTGCTGAACTGGATGGGCCATTGGCCTGATCCAATAGGGCTTCTTATGTGACACAGAGTGCTGGACTGGATGGGCCATTGGCCTGATCCAACATGGCTTCTCTTATGTTCTTATGTGACATAGAGTGTTGGACTGGAGGGGCCATTGGCCTCATCCAACAGGGCTTCTCTTATGTTCTTATGTGACACAGAGTGTTGGACTGGATGGGCCATTGGCCTGATCCAACATGGCTTCTCTGATGTTCTTATGAGACACAGAGTGTTGGACTGGATGGGCCATTGGCCTGATCCAACATGGCTTCTCTTCTGTTCTTATGAGACACAGAGTGTTGGACTGGATGGGCCATTGGCCTGATCCAACAGGGCTTCTCTTATGTTCTTATGTGTGTCACAGAGTGTTGGACTGGAGGGGCCACTGGCCTGATCCAACAGGGCTTCTCTTCTGTTCTTATGTGACACAGAGTGTTGGACTGGATGGGCCATTGGCCTCATCCAACAGGGCTTCTCTTATGTTCTTATGTGACACAGAGTGTTGGACTGGATGGGCCATTGGCCTGATCCAACAGGGCTTCTCTTATGTTCTTATGTGACACAGAGTGCTGGACTGGAGGGGCCACTGGCCTGATCCAACATGGCTTCTCTTATGTTCTTATGTGACACAGAGTGTTGGACTGGATGGGCCACTGGCCTGATCCAACATGGCTTCTCTTATGTTCTTATGTGACACAGAGTGTTGGACTGGATGGGCCATTAGCCTGATTAAACATGGCTTCTCTTATGTTCTTATGTGAGACAGAGTGTTGGACTGGATGGGCTATTGGCCTGATCCAACAGGGCTTCTCTTATGTTTCATCCAGGGGTCCTCAAAAAGGCGGAGCTGACCCTGGCCAAAGGGGGAGAGGGAGGCTTCAACCAAAAGAGACAAACCCGCAATGCTCACTTGTTCCTACAACCGTCTTCGCAGTCGCACCCCACCAGGAAGTCTGAGCTGGTGTTGATGTAGACCCCCTTCCCCGGGATACGCTCCTTGCTGTAAGCCACCTGCGGGGGCGGGGTGCTGTCTATCTCATTGACACACGACAGGGGGACGTCTTCCTTCCCATTGGTGATGTCGGGGATGTAGTAGTACGGCTTGTACGGCTGGAACCTGCGGTCCACCAGGACGTAGGGGTCCAGGCAGAACATCTCCAGGAAGAGGAAATCGCAGTCCGTCTCGAAGAGGTATCGCTCGATCTCGCCCATGCTGCGCAGGCACAGCCCGCAGGGCGTCTTGTAGATGACGTGGAAGCCCGTCTTGCGGTTGATGCGCCGGCGGGCCGTCATGCGCCGGAAGTCGAAGAGGAGCGGGACGAGGAGGGGGTTCTTGCTGCGGCACTGGTCGATGCGAAGGTGGCGCACTCTCGACAGGCAGGCGTAGTTGCACACGTGGGGGAGGTAGAAGAGTTTCTCAACGGGGGCCCGGTAGGGAAGCTCAACGGGGGTACGATCCACGGCGCCGTGGAACTGCTGGGCGGAGGAGCTGCCAGCCGGGTGAGCGACGGAGAACCTGCCACGCAGAAAGGGAGGGACAACACTCAGGTCGTGCCTCAAGCAAACGGGACTTAAGGAAGTTTTACTGTAATCTAGAAACGTAAGAGCTGGAAGGGACCCCGAGAGTCATCCGATTCAGCCCCCTGAACGATGCAGGAAATTCACAGCTACTTTTCTATCTCCCCGTAATGCCATCTTTGTTACAGGCTGGCGCTTCGTCTTAAGTTGCGCTCCTGAGGGAATATTCTTCTGCACTCGTGGCTTGATAGCAGCTCGTATTAGGGAAGCCTGGTGTATTTTCTCAAACCGCTAAACGCCAGGAGTGAGGGACGGCTCGCTAAATCCTAGTGCTTGGGATAGATTGATGACTTTTTGACTCACAGAATCGTCGAGTTAGAAAGGACCTCTGGGGTCATCTAGCTCAATTCCCTACACGATCCGGGAAATTGGCAAGCACCTCTCCCTGCCTGCCTTCTCATGATGTGCTTCACAGAATCAGCAGTGCCGACAGACACCCATCTAGCCTCTGTTTCAAAACCTTCAAGGAAGGAGAGCCCACCACCTCCCAAAAAGGAAGCCTGTTCCACTGAGGAACCGCTCTTAACAGTCATAGAATCACAGAATTGGAAGAGACCTACAGGGTCATCTAGCCCAACTCTCTGCTCAATGCAGGAAACTCACAAACACCTCCCCCTAAATTCACAGGATCCTCATTACTGTGAGATGGCCATCTAGCCTCTGTTGAAAAACCTCCAAGGAAGGAGAGCCCACCACCTCCCAAGGAGGAAGTCTGTTCCACTGAGGAACCACTCTAACGGTCAGGAAGTTCTTCCTAAGGTTGGGCCGGAAACTCTTTTGATTTAATTTCAACCCATTGGGTCTGGTCCTACCTTCTGGGGCCACAGAAAACATTGTGAAGGGGGTTGAACTAGATGACCCTGGAGGTCTCTTCCAATTCTATGATTCTATGACTGTTAAGAGTGGTTCCTCAGTGAAAGAGGTTTCCTCCTTGGGAGGTGGTGGGCTCTCCTTCCTTGGAGGTTTTTAAACAGAGGCTAGACGGCCACCTGACAGCAATGAGGATCCTGTGAATTTAGGGGGAGGTGTTTGTGAGTTTCCTGCCTTGTGCAGGGGGGTTGGACTAGATGACCCCGGAGGTCCCTTCCAACTCTAGGATTCTATGACTGTTAAGAGCAGTTCCTCAGTGGAACAGGCTTCCCCCTTGGGAAGTGGGGGGCTCTCCTTTGGAGGTTTTTCAACAGAGGCTAGATGGCCATCTGACAGCAATGAGCATCCTGTGAATTTAGGGGGAGGTCTTTGTGAGTTTCCTGCATTGTGCAGGGGGTTGGACTAGATGACCCCGGAGGTCCCTTCCAGATCTACGAGTCTATGATTTAAGGCGCTTTTCTTGGATCCTTCACCAAAACTGGACTCTGAATGAAGCCACTCGGCAAAGCAGAGGTGTGCATAACGTTCGGGCTATGCACAGGACGTTACGGCCCCTTTCTACTGGCGGGAGACCCTGGTGCGAGAACTCTTCTCCCGGATCAGAAACTCGGTCCCGAAGCACACGACACTGGCGCGTACAGCCCTCCCCCGACGCACCACCCTGGTGTGCATGCCCCCCCCACACCGGTTTTCGCTAGCTTTCCATGCAACGTTCCTCAAAACGCCACCGCTTACCGAAATTGCTGGGTCACCCCAGTCCTCGCGACGGGACCTGGTTCGCCCAGGACAGGAGAAGGCGGGGAAGACGGTCCCGATCCGACTGAGCCCGGACGCAGGAACGAAGTGCTCTTCTTGGCCACCTGTTGCTTTTTGGACTGGGCCAGCTGGCTCTCTGGACTGCTGTGCGGAAAGGAGGGGGGAGCAAAGCAGAAGAGAGTTGGGTGCGGAACTCCGAAGTGGCGGGCGGATGTCTGAAGCAGGGCTCTGGTGTCAGAACTTGTAACTTTTGCTCTATTTGCCTTGACCAAACTGACTCCATGCTGTAACTTAGTAATAACATAGAGTGCCTGGCCACAGCAATTAACCCTGGCCCCTTTGCTATGCCAAATATTTAGGGCAGTAGGGCAGGCGGCAGATAGTCTCTGCTTAACATCCCCAGGTGCCCTTTGAAGACAGGCCGTTTGGCCTTCACAACGGGGGAGCATCCCCCCTTCTGATAACGAAGGCTGGGAAAAGAGGCACTTGTCTGTGACCGTGTGAATGATAGCTTTATTGTACTTTACTGATGGCATAAGATGTAACCAACTGCCAAGAATTGGCATTACTGTTATTCCGTTGCTCTAGCACTGTAGTTCTTCAATAAAGATCCTAACTTTGTAACAAGTCTTGGAATCGTCTGAAGTTCGTCCCAGTTCTGACATCTGGGAGCACTGAAAGATGGGTGTTACGCAGGGGTGGGATTCTAGCAGGAGCTCTTTTGCATATTAGGCCACGCCCCCCTGCTGTAGCCAATCCTCCTGGAGCTTGCGAGGCTCTTTTTTGTGAGCTCTTGGAGGATTGGCTGCATCAGGGGTGCGTGGCCTAATAGGCAAAGCAGCTCCTGCTAGAATTCCATCCCTGGTTATGCCAACTGGGGATTGCTGGGAAGACCGCGGAGGTCCTTTTGACTTCTCGGGGGATTCATCCGATTGGCTGCGTGGAGTAAAATAAAATTGTTTTGGCACAGGCTTGCCACCACAGTATTTTTTAATCCTCTCTCCTTTTTTCCCCAGTGCATTTTTTAACAATTGCTCCTCCTCTCGTGCCCTGTATTTGGACTTTCCTGTGTGTGCCTCCGCCTCCAGAGGCGGACATCTTGTGGTTGGCTCCTCTTCTGGCAATCGCCATTTTGTGGTTGCGCCCCCCCCCCCACCTGCCCACATTCTATGTCACCGCACCTCAAAAAGGATATTCTAGCATTGGAAAAAGTGCAGAAAAGGGCAACTAGAATGACTGAAGGTTAGAAACACTTTCTCTATGAAGAAAGGTTAAAACGCTTGGAACTCTTTAGTTCGGAGAAACGTCGACTGCGGGGTGACGTGATAGAGGTTGACAAGATTATGCATGGGACGGAGAAGGTAGAGAAAGAAGTACTTTTCTCCCTTTCTCACAATACAAGAACTCGTGGGCATTCGATGAAATTGCTGAGCAGTCGGGTTAGAACGGATAAAAGGAAGTCCTTCTTCACCCAAAGGGTGATTAACATGTGGAATTCACTGCCACAGGAGGTGGTGGTGGCTACAAGCATAGCCAGCTTCAAGAGGGGGTTAGAGAAAAATATGGAGCAGAGGTCCATCAGTGGCTATTAGCCACAGTGTGTATGTATGTGTATATATATATATATATATATATATATATATATATATATATATATATATATATATATATATATATATATATATAAAAATTTATATATATATGTATATATATATATAAATATAAATTTTGGCCACTGTGTGACACAGAGTGTTGGACTGCAGGGGCCATTGGCCTGATTCAACAGGGCTTCTCTCATGTTCTTATGTGACATAGTGTGTTGGACTGGATAGGCCAGTGGCCTGATTCAACAAGGCTTCTCTTCTGTTCTTATGTGACACGGAGTGTTGGACTGGAGGGGCCACTGGCCTGATCCAACATGGCTTCTCTTATGTTCTCATGTCGGGCTCCAAAACGTTTGGGAAGGGACTGTGGCTCACTCAGCAGCGGCCCGACGGCACATGGCACCCTAGGCAGACTGGTGGTCTGCTGCCCCCCCTCCAAAGCGCCACGCCCCACATCTCCCCCCCCTGTGTTGCCACGGCACCCGCCTCCTCCTCCTTCCCTTCCCCAGGTCTATTTTAATGCCAGGAAGGGTGCTCGCGCACCCCTTCCAGGCTGTTTAAAGACTGCCACAACCCCACCAATCAGCTGATCAGTGGGTAAAACCACACTGTGTCCTCACTCAATGTCCAGGCAGGCCAGCGGCTACACTAACGAACCGCGTACTGAAAGGACGCCACTGCTGCTCCCTCCTCCTCCCGGGGCGGCCTTTAGACAGCCTGGGAGTGGTACGTAATTGCCCTTACCGGCATTAAAATAGACCAGGGCTGGAGAAGGGAAGGGAGGAGGTGGCAAGTGGGGGGCAAACTCGGCATTTGCCTAGGGGGAAGGCTGAATTTAGAGTTCCCACCCTGCTGGCATGGCGTTCGATCCCCAATTAAAAAGAACCAGGCAGGAGGTGATGGGAAAGACCTCAGCCTGAGACCCTGGAGAGCCATGGAGAGGGGCCATAGCTCAGTGGCAGAGCCTCTGCTTGGCATGCAGAAGGTCCCAGGTTCAATCCCCGGCATCTCCAGTTCAAAGGACCAGGCAGGAGGTGATGGGAAAGACCTCAGCCTGAGACCCTGGAGAGCCATGGAGAGGGGCCATAGCTCAGTGGCAGAGCCTCTGCTTGGCATGCAGAAGGTCCCAGGTTCAATCCCCGGCATCTCCAGCTAAAAGGATCAGGCAGGAGGTGATGGGGAAGACCTCAGCCTGAGACCTTGGAGAGCCATGGAGAGGGGCCATAGCTCAGGGGCAGAGCCTCCACTCGGCATGCAGAAGGTCCCAGGTTCAATCCCTGGTATCACCAGTTAAAAGCACCAGGTAGGAGGTGATGGGAAAGACCTCCGCTTGAGACTCTGGAGAGCCGCTGCCAGTCTGAGTAGACAAGACTGACTGTGACAGACCCAGGTGGTCTAGTTCAGCAGAAGGCTGCTTCCTGTGTTCACGTGACCCCCCCACTACAAAATGATTGATCCAACTTACTCCACGTCGACAAACTGAGGTGAAACTGGCTGCGACACCATAATCGGCATCGGGGGCTGCTCCAGGGGCTTAAATGGTGTGCTGGTTCCGGTTAAGTCATGGATGTACTGAACCACTGGACCTTTGCTCCGGACGGCACCTGGCGGGGGGGAATGTGGAGTTAGCGTGACAAACTCCGGGAACTGTTTCTAGAAGAAGATTGCAGATTTATACCCAGCCCTTATCAATGAATTAGAGACTCAGAGCGGCTCACAATCTCCTTTCCCTTCCTCTCCCACAACAGACACCCTGAGAGGTAGATGAAGATATTGGATTTATATCCCGCCCTCCACTCCGAAGAGTCTCAGAGCGGCTCACAATCTCCTTTACCTTCCTCCTCCACAACAGACACTCTGTGAGGTAGATGAAGATATTGGATTTATATCCCGCCCCCCACTCCGAAGAGTCTCAGAGCGGCTCACAATCTCCTTTACCTTCCTCCTCCACAACAGACACTCTGTGAGGTAGATGAAGATATTGGATTTATATCCCGCCCTCCACTCCGAAGATTCTCAGAGCGGCTCACAATCTCCTTTACCTTCCCCCCCACAACAGACACCCTGTGAGGTAGATGAAGGTATTGGATTTATATCCCGCCCTCCACTCCGAAGAGTCTCAGAGCGGCTCACAATCTCCTTTCCCTTCCTCCCCCACAACAGACACCCTGTGAGGTAGATGAAGATATTGGATTTATATCCCGCCCTCCACTCCGAAGAGTCTCAGAGCGGCTCACAATCTCCTTTCCCTTCCTCCCCCACAACAGACACCCTGTGAGGTAGATGAAGAGATTGGATTTATATCCCGCCCTCCACTCCGAAGAGTCTCAGAGGGGCTCACAATCTCCTTCCCCTTCCTCCCCCACAACAGACACCCTGTGAGGTAGATGAAGATATTGGATTTATATCCCGCCCTCCACTCCGAAGAGTCTCAGAGCAGCTCACAATCTCCTTTCCCGTCCTCCCCCACAACAGACACCCTGTGAGGCGGGTGGAGCTGGAGAGGGCTCTCATAGCAGCTGCCCTTTCAAGGACAACTCCTGCCAGAGCTCTGGCTGACTCAAGGCCATTCCAGCAGCTGCAAGGGGAGGAGTGGGGAATCCAACCCGGTTCTCCCAGATAAGAGAGCTCTGGCTGACCCAAGGCCATTCCAGCAGCTGCAAGTGGAGGAGCGGGGAATCAAACCCGGTTCTCCCAGATAAGAGTCTGCACACTTCACCACGACACCAAACTGGCTCTCCAGATGGATGGATTCTGGCATACCAACATTCGGCCGGGTCCTCATTTGTCCCCCTTGTTTCTTCTCCTGGGTGGAGGCCGTGGAGGTCTTCATGCTGAACATGGGCTCCAGGCGGGTTGAGCCTCGGTAGATCCACTCGCAGCGCTTGTCATCCTGGAAGGCGGAAGAAGGACAAAACTGTGGCCAAGGGCAAGCAGAAGGAACTAGAAGCTCACCCTGAACTTCTGCAGCGGTGCCTCCCCCACTGCACCCTTCTTCTCCCACATGGAACTCACTGTCACAGGAAGCAAGAGCAGCTACAAGCATAGACAGCTTCAGGAGGGGACCGGATGAACATCTGGAGCAGAGCACCACTGGCTATTAGCCGCAAGGTACATAAGAACAGAAGAGAAGCCCTGTTGGATCAGGCCAATGGCCCATCCAGTCCAACACTCTGTGTCACACAGTGGCCAATATACGTGTGTGTGTACAGATGGAACTTTCTGTCTGGGGAAGTGATGCACTGTATTCTTGGTGATGGGGGGGAGCCAAGAGTGGAAGGGCTTCTAGTGTCCGGGCCCACTGATGGACCTCCTGATAACCCTGGAGTTTTGCCCACTTTGTGACACAGAGTGTTGGACTGGATGGGCCATTGGCCTGATCTAACATGGCTTCTCTTCTGTTCTTATGTGACACAGAGTGTTGGACTGGGTGGGCCATTGGCCTGATCCAACATGGCTTCTCTTCTGTTCTTATGTGACACAGAGTGTTGGACTGGATGGGCCATTGGCCTGATCCAACATGGCTTCTCTTCTGTTCTTATGTGACACAGAGTGTTGGACTGGAGGGGCCATTGGCCTGATCCAACATGGCTTCTCTTATGTTCTTATGTGACACAGAGTGTTGGACTGGATGGGCCATTGGCCTGATCCAACATGGCTTCTCTTATGTTCTTATGTGACACAGAGTGTTGGACTGGAGGGGCCAATGGCGTGATCCAACAGGGCTTCTCTTATGTGACACAGAGTGTTGGACTGGAGGGGCCACTGGCCTGATCCAACAGGGCTTCTCTGATGTTCTTATGTGACACACAGTGTTGGACTGGAGGGGCCATTGGCCTGATCCAACATGGCTTCTCTTATGTGACAGAGTGTTGGACTGGATGGGCCTTTGGCGTGATCCAACATGGCTTCTCTTATGTTCTTACATTCCAACATGGCAAAGCTCAAGCAGTAAGGGGGAGAGGGGGAAGCTCATAGCGCAGAGACCCACCACACCAAAAGCAACCGTGATTCAGCACGAGAAGAGGGAAGCTTACCAGGAAGAGGATTTTGACCAGGCTCCCGTCGACTTCCTCCACCCGGGACTTCCACCAGGTCCCGTCCCACTCCGTTTTGATGAGCTGGCCGCTCTTGAGCAGAACCATGGGGCGGTTGGGGTAGGCCGTGACGTACTCTTCGATGAAATCCCGGCAGGAAATGTCCTCGATGTCTTCCCAAGACTTTTTGACTGCCCAAAGAGAAATTGCATGATCAAACTAATGTTAGGAAGAACTTCCTGACAGTTAGAGCGGCTCCTCAGTGGAAGAAGAAGAAGACTGCAGATTTATACCCCGCCCTTCAGCCTGAATCAGAGACTAAGAGTGGCTCACAATCTCCTTGATCTTCCTCCCCCCCAACAGACACCCTGTGAGGCGGCTGGGGCTGAGAGAGCTCTCCCAGAAGCTGCCCTTTCAAGGACAGAGACTCAGAGCGGCTTACAATCTCTTATGTCTTCTCCCCCTCACAAAAGACACCCTGTGAGGTGGGTGGGGCTGAGAGAGCTCTCACAGAAGCTGCCCTTCCAAGGACAACTCCCATGAGAGCTATGGCTGACCCAAGGCCAGTCCTGCAGCTGCAGGTGGAGGAGTGGGGAATCAAACCCAGTTCTCCCAGATGAGAGTCCGCACACTTCACCACTACACCCTCGGGAGGTGGTGGGCTCCCCTTCCTTGGAGGTTTTTAAACAGAGGCTAGATGGCCATCTGACAGCAATGCTGACCCTGTGAATTACTGAAATTTACTAAACCTACCGTGTCCACAGCAAATAACCATGCCGCACCAATTTTTCTTATGCATTGCTCAATATAATCATAAACATTCCCAAAATACCATCATACTCAAGACTGCTACAGAACAGCCACTGTCTCCAGATTTTGATGCAATCATTCAGGGCAAGAGGGGTCAGTTATCAGAAACCGTTAAATAAACTAAATATTGCAGGAGTGCTAACCTTTAAAGCATCATTAGAGTTTGTAGAATCTTTCGGGCTCAAGTGCAGTGTTCTACTGGAGAAAGTTTTCCTTCCAGACGTTTCATTCTCGGCTGCGGAGAACATCCTCAGTGGCGTTGCAGCCGGAGCAGGCGCTCAGACCTTCTTGGCTGCTGTGCATTGAGCAGCCAAGAAGGTCAGAGCGCCTGCTCCGGCTGCAACGCCACTGAGGATGTTCTCCGCAGCTGAGAACGAAACGTCTGGAAGGAAAACTTTCTCCAGTAGAACACTGCACTTGAGCCCGAAAGATTCTACAAACCCTAATGATGTTACCAGCCGTGAAAACCTGAAATCTTTTAAGCATATTTGAAGCTTTTAAAAAATCTTTGTGCCTGTCTGTGTCCTTTATAATGTCTTTATCTCCACTACCTACATCGACCACAAAGGCCTCCCTGCTTCTAGAAATTATGACACATGGCCCAGGCCATATTATGGGCTACTATGGCCCAGCGGGAACTCTCCCAACTCCGCAGGGCCTGTAAAACTGAATTGTTCCGGTTGGCATATAACATCAAAAATGGGAGAGAGATGCCAACCCACCTGGATCTGACTATATCATTGCCTCTAAGGAACACTGACAGTTACTGTAAAAAAACCCCAAACCAACCTGAAAGGAATTTTTAGGCAATTGTCTGCACTATTCTAACATATAGCACCGTGACATTTTTATGTTTCTAAGACTGTAAATGATGTACTTGTTTTTGATGCCGTTTTGGATTGTTAGCAGCAGAGGGCTCTCACAGCAGCTGCCCTTTCAAGGACAGAGTCTCAGAGCAGCCTACAATCTCCTTTACCATCGACCCCGCCTTTACCAACAGACACCCTGTGAGGTGGGTAGGGCTGGAGAGGGCACTCACAGCAGCTGCCCTTTCAAGGACAGAGCGGCTCACAATCTCCTTTCCCATCCTCCCCCACAACCGACACCCTATGAGGTGGGTGAGGCTGAGAGAGCTCTCCCAGAAGCTTTCCTTTCAAGGACAGAGTCTCAGAGCAGCTCACAATCTCCTTTCCCTTCCTCCCCCACAATAGACACCCTGTAAGGTGGGTGAGGCTGAGAGAGCTCTCCCAGAAGCTGCCCTTTCAAGGACAGAGTCTCAGAGCAGCTCACAATCTCCTTTCCCTTCCTCCCCCACAACCGACACCCTGTGAGGTGGGTGAGGCTGAGAGAGCTCTCCCAGAAGCTGCCCTTTCAAGGACAGAGTCTCAGAGTAGTCACAATCTCCTTTCCCTTCCTCCTCCACAACAGGCACCCTGTGAGGCGAGTGGGGTTGAGAGAGCTCTTACAGCAGCTGCCCTTTCAAGGACAACTCCTGTGAAAGCTACGGCTGACCCAAGGCCGTTCCAGCAGCTGCAAGTGGAGGAGTGGGGAATCAAACCCAGTTTTCCCAGACAAGTCTGTACATCTCACCACCATACCAAAGTAAGAGAAATAAAGTGCACAATTGTATCATCCCGAAACCATCCCCTTCCGCCCCCTGCCCGGTCCTTCCACAAAACCGGTCCCTGGTGCCAAAAAGCTTGGGGACGGCGGCACTTGCAGAAAGGCCGGGATAGAGATTTGATGTAATAAATAAATAACTAAAACCAATCCCCAGTGAAGGGGAGTTCTAAGAGGCCCTGGGCAGCACGGAAGGAAACGGCAGCCAGAGCAGGAGGACTCACGTGGCCGGCAGATCAGGTACAGCTCAGTCTGGACGACGTAAGAGGCGTAACCGTCATCGAAGAAGATCAGGAACCTGGAAGGAGAGAGGGTGGTGAGGCCGACCGTTGCTTCAGAGAGAGAAAGCGAAAAGGCAGCAGGTGGTGAAGGAGGCAGCAGCCGGGACAAAGGTGACTCAGTGACTCAAAGGTGACTCAAAGGTGACAGTTAAAGGTCCACGCAAGATGGAAGATAAATTGGGGGAAGGGGCAGTCCTATCCACCCCTTTCATTGTAATGTCAGGAGAGCCCTGCTGGATCAGACCAACGAAGGTCCATCTAGTCCAGCCTCCTGTCTCACACAGGGGCCGACCAGTTCCTCTGGAGGGCCAACAACAGAGCAGAGAGACAAAGGCCTTCCCCTGAGAAGAACCTCAGAAGAGCCCTGCTGGGTCAGACCAGGGAGGGTCCATCTAGTCCAGCCTGCTGTCTCACACAGTGGCCACCCAGTTCCTCTGGAGGGCCCATAACAGGGCAGAGAGACTGAGACCTTCCCCAAGAATAACATCAGAAGAGCCCTGCTGGATCAGACCAGGGAGGGTCCATCTAGTCCAGCCTCCTGTCTCACACAGTGGCCACCCAGTTCCTCTGGAGGGCCCAGAACAGGGCAGAGAGGCTGAGGCCTACCCCTGAGAAGAACCTCAGAAGAGCCCTGCTGGGTCAGACCAGGGAGCGTCCGTCTAGTCCAGCCTCCTGTCTCACACAGTGGCCAGCCAGTTCCTCTGGAGGGCCAACAACAGGGTAGAGAGGCCAAGACCTTCCCCTGAGAAGAGCATCAGAAGAGCCCTGCTGGGTCAGACCAGGGAGGGTCCATCTAGTCCAGCCTCCTGTCTCACACAGTGGCCAGCCAGTTCTATTGGAGGGCCAACAATAGGGCAGAGAGGCCGAGGCCTTCCCCTGAGAAGAGCATCAGAAGAGCCCTGCTGGGTCAGACCAGGGAGGGTCCGTCTAGTCCAGCCTCCTGTCTCACACAGTGGCCAACCAGTTCCTCTGGAGGGCCAACAACAGGGCAGAGAGGTTGAGATATTCCCCGAGAAGAACATCAGAAGAGCCCTGCTGGATCAGACCAGGGAGGGTTCATCTAGTCCAGCCTCCTGTCTCTCACAGTGGCCAACCAGTTGCTCTAGAGGGCCAACAACAGGGCAGAGAGGCGAAGGCCTTCCCCTGAGAACATCAGAAGAGCCCTGCTGGATCAGACCAATGAAGGTCCATCTAGTCCAGTCTCCTGTCTCACACAGTGGCCGACCAGTTCCTCTGAAGGGCCAACAATAGGGCAGAGAGGCCGAGGACTTCATAAGAACATGAGAAGAGCCCTGTGGCTTAGACCAGTGAGGGTTCATCTAGTCCAGCCTCCTGTCTCACCCAGTGGCCAACCAGTTCCTCTGGAGGGCCAACAACAGGGCAGAGAGCCCATGGCATTCTCCTGAGAAGAGCATCAGAAGAGCCCTGCTGGGTCAGACCAGGGAGGGTCCATCTAGTCCAGCCTCCAGTCTCACACAGAGGCCAGCCAGTTCCTCTGGAGGGCCAACAACAGGGCAGAGAGGCCGAGGCCTTCCCCTGAGAAGAGCATCAGAAGAGCCCTGCTGGGTCAGACCAGGGAGGGTCCATCTAGTCCAGCCTCCAGTCTCACACAGAGGCCAGCCAGTTCCTCTGGAGGGCCAACAACAGGGCAGAGAGTCTGAAGTCTTCTCCTGAGAAGAGCATCAGAAGACCCCTGCTGGGTCAGAGCAGCTGGCCACAGTCTGAGGCAGGATGCTGGACAAGACGATGCACAGGTCTGATCCAGTAAAGCTCCTCTTATATTCTTGTACCAGGCTACACAACCACTCCCAGGTAATAGAGAAATACCACCCCCCCCACACACACACACACCTTTAAGGCCAGGGTTTTACACATGCTATGAATCGAGGAGTAAGAAACTTGGGAACAAATGATTGCGATAAATACAACAAGATCATGGCTGGGCTCCTGGATGAAAGCCCAACAAAGTAGCCCCCCCTCCTCAAGTCAGAGTCCAATTTCCTAGGCAAGAACATATGAACATCTGAAGCTGCCTTCTACTGAATCAGACCCTCCTTGGTCCATCAAAGTCAGTCTTGTCTGCTCAGACTGGTAGCGGCTCTCCAGGATCTAAAGCGGAGGTTTTTCATGTCTACTTGCCTGGACCCTTTTTAGTTGGAGATGCTGGGGATTGAACCTGGGACCTTCTGCTTACCCAGCTGATGCTCTACCATTGAGCCACCATCCCTCCCCTAACTGGCAGCGGCTCTCCAGGGTCTCCAGCTGAGGTTTTTCATGCCTCTTTGCCTGGACCCTTTTTAGTTGGAGATGCCGGGGATTGAACCTGGGACCTCCTGCTTCCCAAGCAGATGCTCTACCCCTGAGCCACCGTCCCTGTGCTCTCCCCAGGTTTTGAGCTTTCCAGGCTTTCAGTTCCCCACTCTTGGCATACAGAAACCTGGTCTGAACGGAACGTTATCCACCCCAACCAGCCAGGTGTCGAACGGGACGGCTTCGCCTGACCTCATTTTGTTCTTGATGTTCGGCGTCTCGGCCACGATGCCCGCGTACAGCCACATCTGGTTCCCATCCTTGTATTTGGCCACCACCCGGCTCCCGACGTTCAGGTTCTCGCCCGATGGATGATAGTCGTATGCGATGTGGTTCCCCGACAGCAAGCTCTTCCCTTTGTTGTCGAACTTCACTTTGTACTTCTTGCCAGCCCCTGTGGGAGACGAGGAAGGGCAACAATTGGTCGCCATCTCTGCACGGGACGAACCGAAATGCAGGAGGGCCAGAAGGGGGAGACCCCTTCCCAGAGCGAAAGGAGACTTTCCTTGCAGTGGAGAAAGGAGCCATCGTTCATGAAACAGATCTGCTGGACCCATCCAATTAAAGACACCTCTCCGCCGTGGTTCTATCCCCAAGGAACCCGGTTGTGTTGTTTTGAGAGGACACAGAATGTTCCATGTCAAGGATGGCCAAACATGCTTAACGTAAGAGCCACAGGAGATAAACGTCAGATGTTTGAGAGCCGCAAGACATGGACAAATATTAAACACGTGCCTTTGTTAAAGCTCTTAATATTTTCTTTGCACAGAAAGATAAAATACATCTGTATGCATTTTACAACACGGCCGTGCTAGTAGGAGACTTTAAAAAAAAAAATCAAAGCTGGGAATAACAGTCCCCATATGACCAGCATAGGGAAAGGTTAAGGAATTTTTTTTTTGGCACCAGTAGGAGAAGGAAACACACCTCACTGACCACCGTTTGCATCACTGTACATCTCTCTTTGCCTTGATATCAAGGTTAGTAGATACAGCTCCTACAAGAGCTATGAAACTAAGGGGGAACCCTGTGCCACCCTCTTTAATTCCGTCCTTCCTCCCAGTGGCCCCCCTAGTTCTTGTGCTCTTGCAAGCCTATTTCCCCCTCCTTCCTCACTTCACAGATGGTGGAAACAGCCGCCTACCTATGGGTCGACACTCAAAGGCCGACTGAGGTCCTGATGCTAAGCCTGCTTACTTGAGAGCAAGCCTGCATTAAGTTCCTCCTTGACCTCTGGGAGCCGCGCAATATGTGTGGAAGAGCCACGTGTGACTCCCGAGCAAACATTTGGCCGCCCCTGTCCTATGTAGCCCAGGACTCAGGCCCATAGCTACAGCGGGGCCCGAGGGGGACAGGCCCATCCTTTCAAACCCCTCTTCCAACTGTATGACCCCTCCTTTGATCACTGCCACTCTGAACAAGTAGATAGATCCAAGCGGGCAGCCGTGTTGGTCTGAGGCAATAAACAGGGGTGGCCAACGGTAGCTCTCCTGATGTTTTTTGCCTACAACTCCCATCAGCCCCGGCCAGCATGGCCAGTGGCTGGGGCTGATGGAAGTTGTAAGCAAAAAACATCTGGAGAGCTACCGTCGGCCACCCCTGTAATAGAACAAAGCAGTAAAGTGCACCTTTAAGACCAACTAAGTTTTATTCAGAATGCAAGCTTTCGTATGCTCTTCAGCAGGCTTCCATCAGACAAAATGGGAATGGCAAGCTTTCTTTACATATAGAGAAATTGGACAGTGAGTTGGTATGCAGAGTCATTTTAAGGTGACTTTTTTCTTATGGCAAACTAGAATGTACTTCTCTTTTAGAACAGTGTATCAGAAAATTTGGTTTTGCATTGATGTGCTCAAATAGGGGATATGAACTGTTTATCTCCCACTAAAGGGTCCAGGCAGATAGGTGTGAAAAACCTCAGCTTGAGACCCTGGAGAGCCGCTGCCAGTCTGAAAAGACAATACTGACTTTGATGGACCCAGGGTCTGATTCAGTAGAAGGCAGCTTCATATGTTCATATATGTTCATATATTTTAATGTACCCTTTTTTTCTAACGGCAAACTAGAATGTGTTTCTCTTTTAGAACAGTGTATCAGAATATTTTGCTTTCTTGCACAGATATGCTCAAATAGGGGATATGGACTGCTTATCTCATGACATGTACTGGCTCATCTCCCACTATATTTTAATGTACCCTTTTTTTCTAATGGCAAACTAGAATGTGTTTCTCTTTTAAAACAGTGTATCGGAATATTTTGGGGTTTTTTGTATTGACATACTCAAATAGGGATAGTGGCTGTTTATCTTATTACATATATACTAACCCCTCTTCCACTATATTCTAATGCATTCTTTTCTTTTAATGGGAAACTATAATGTTGCTATAACTTCTTGAGATACTAATGCCCTCCATTTAAACCCACAACTAAGAAGTCAGAACGACGTCCAGGTTTATGGCACTTCAGACCTATGACATGTCTGCTTTTTATCACCCTCCACTGCTCTTACAGCCCAGTTAACTATACTAAACAAACAAACAGTCCCCAATTGGGGATTCTTTTGATCTGCTAAAAACATTCCCATGACTCTACATACCAACTCACCGCCCACTTTCTCTGTCCTTAAAAGATGGCTTGCCATTCCATTGTGTCTGAAGTCTGCTTAAGAGCATACGAAAGCTTACATGCTGAATAAAACTTAAGTTGGTCTTAAAGGTGCCAATTGTCTGCTGCTTTATTCTGAACAAGTAGTAGCCTTGTGGCTGGTCTTTTCACTTTCTTCTCTCCCCTTCCCTAACACAGCGTGCAGAGCAAACGAGGTTGGGGAGAGAGAATCTTCTTGTAGCTAGCCTTTCACCACATTTGTGGGCACCACATTTTAAGAAGGATCCAGACAAGCTGGAAGGGGTCCAGAGGAGGGCGACGAAGATGTTGAGGGGTCTGGAGATCAAGTCCTATGAGGAAAGGTTGAAGGAGCTAGGGACGTTTAGCCTCGAGAGGAGGCGGCTGAGAGGTGATAGGACCACCATCTTCAAGTACTTGAACGGCTGTCCTATAGAGGATGGAGTGGAATTGTTTTCTGTGGCCCTGGAAGGTAGAACCAGAACCAATTGGTTGAAATTGAATCAAAAGAGTTTCCACCTCAACATTAGGAAGAACTTCCTGACTGTTAGAGTGGTTCCTCAGTGGAACAGGCTTCCTCCTCGGGAGGTGGTGGGCGCTCCTTCCTTGGAGGTTTTTAAGCAGAGGCTAGATGGCCGTCTGAAAGCAGTGAAGATCCTGTGAATTTAGGGGGAGGTGTTTGTGAGTTTCCTGCCTTGTGCAGGGGGCTGGACGAGATATTGTGTGGCGCTCAAAGCCCCCACCGCCCTATTGGCCACTTTGGACAAGGCAGCTGTCTCTTTAAATCACTTCTCTAACCAAAGCCAGCTGATGCTTGGCGAGTACATTTAAAGTTGCTTTAATTCCACCTTTCCCTCACTCCCCCTCCATCTGTTTTCCTTCCTTCCTTTCCTTCCTTCCAGTTTGGTGTGGTGGTTAAGTGTGCAGACTCTTCTCTGGGAGAACCGGGTCTGATTCCCCACTCCTCCACTTGCAGCTGCTGGAATGGCCTTGGGTCAGCCATAGCTATTGCAGGGGTTCTCCTTGAAAGGGCAGCTGCTGGGAGAGCCCTCTCAGCCCCACCCACCTCACAGGGAGTGTTGGTGGTGGGGGGGAAGAAAAGTAAAGGAGATTGTCAAGCCAGTTTGGTGTGGTGGTTAAGTGTGTGGACTCTTATCTGGGAGAACCGGGTTTGATTCCCCACTCCTCCACTCACACCTGCTGGGATGGCCTGGGGTCAGCCATAGCTCTGGCAGAGGTTGTCCTTGAAAGGGCAGCTGCTGTGAGAGCCCTCTCAGCCCCACACAACTCACAGGGTGTCTGTTGTGGGGGGAGAAGATATGGGAAATTGTAAGCCACTCTGAGTCTTTGTCCTCGAAAGGGCAGCTGCTGTGAGATCCCTCTCAGCCCCACCCACCTCACAGGGAGGGTTGTGGGGGGGGAGAAGATATAGGAGATTGTAAGCCACTCTGAGTCTCTGATTCAGAGAGAAGGGCAGGGCATAAATCTGCAATTCTTCTTCTACTTCCTTCCTCTAGTTTGGTGTGAGAGCCAGTTTGGTGTAGTGGTTAAGTGTGCAGACTCTTATCTGAGAGAACCGGGTTTGATTCCCCACTCCTCCACTTGCACCTGCTGGAATGGCCTTGGGTCAGCCATAGCTCTGGTAGAGGTTGTCCTTGAAAGGGCAGCTGCTGTGAGAGCCTTCTCAGCCCCACCCACCTCACAGGGTGTCTGTTGTGGGGGGAGAAGATATAGGCGATTGTAAGCCGCTCTGAGTCTCTGATTCAGAGAGAAGGGTGGGATATAAATCTGCAGTCTTCTTCTTCTTCTTCTCCACCCTCCCGGCTCTCAAACATCTGACGTTTTTTCTACGTGGCTCTTATGTTAAGCAAGTTTGGCCATCCCCAGTTCAGAAATCTGGCTCCAGTGGATCTTTCTGGATGCACCATAATTTTTGTCAACGAGCACCCTGCTTCGGCGGACATGAGAAAGAAACATAACCAACCCCTCCCCGCCCCCGGTCTTCTTATCCAGCCAATATGGAAGACGGCAAAGCGGTCCCTCTCACCTACGGCTTGGATTGCGATCAGCGTCCCTTTGTGCCAGGTCTTGGTCCGCTTCTTGCCCAAGACGCGGTCGCCCACCACCAGGTCTCCATCTTGGGTGATTTCGCATCCAGGGCTGACTTGCAGGGACCCTGCCACAAGAGTTCTCATCAGGCCCCAGTGAAGAGGGCTGGTCTTCGAGAGGGCCCCATCCAACCCCGCCACCACTCGACCGCCTGCTCATCTGTCCCCAGCGGTCCCCTAGCTGCCCAGCCATTTTGCATATGGGGGCCAGGAAGCTATTTCCTCCAGACCAGATTGGCCAAGGATTCACTGCCACAGGAGGGGGTGGCAGCTACAAGCACAGACAGCTTCAAGAGGGGATTGGATCAACATATGGAGCAGAGGTCCATCAGTGGCTATTAGCCACAGTGTATTGTGGGAATTCTCTTTCTGGGGCAAGAGATGCTCTGTATTCTTGGTGCTTTGGGGGGGAGCACAGTGGGAAGGCTTCTAGTGTCCTGGCCCCACTGATGGACCTCCTGATGGCACCTGGGTTTGCCCACTGTGTGACACAGAGTGTTGGACTGGAGGGGCCATTGGCCTGATCCAACATGGCTTCTCTGATGTTCTTATGTCTGGGGCAGGGATGCTCTGTATTCTTGGTTCTTTGGGGGGGGGCACAGTGGGAGGGCTTCTAGTGTCCTGCCCCACTGATGGACCTCCTGATGGCACCTGGGTTTTTTGGCAACTGTGTGACACAGTGCTGGATTGGATGGGCCACTGGCCTGATCCAGCATGGCTTCTCTTATGTTCTTCTGTGACACAGTGTTGGACTGGAGGGGCCATTGGCCTGATCCAGCATGGCTTCTCTTATGTTCTTATGTGACACAGAGTGTTGGACTAGAGGGGCCACTGGCCTGATCCAGCATGGCTTCTCTTATGTTCTTATGTGACACAGTGTTGGACTGGAGGGGCCATTGGCCTGATCCAGCATGGCTTCTCTTATGTTCTTATGTGACACAGAGTGTTGGACTAGAGGGGCCATTGGCCTGATCCAGCATGGCTTCTCTTATGTTCTTATGTGACACAGAGTGTTGGACTAGAGGGGCCATTGGCCTGATCCAGCATGGCTTCTCTTATGTTCTTATGTGACACAGAGTGTTGGACTAGAGGGGCCATTGGCCTGATCCAACATGGCTTCTCTTAAGTTCTTATGTGACACAGAGTGTTGGACTGGAGGGGCCACTGGCCTGATCCAACATGGCTTCTCTTCTGTTCTTATGTGACAGAGTGTTAGACTGGAGGGGCCATTGGCCTGATCCAACATGGCTTCTCTTATGTTCTTTTGTGACACAGAGAGTTGGACTGGAGGGGCCACTGGCCTGATCCAACATGGCTTCTCTTCTGTTCTTATGTGACAGAGTGTTAGACTGGAGGGGCCATTGGCCTGATCCAACATGGCTTCTCTTATGTTCTTTTGTGACACAGAGAGTTGGACTGGAGGGGCCACTGGCCTGATCCAACATGGCTTCTCTTCTGTTCTTATGTGACAGAGTGTTGGACTGGAGGGGCCATTGGCCTGATCCAACATGGCTTCTCTTATGTTCTTATGTGACACAGAGTGTTGGACTGGAGGGGCCACTGGCCTGATCCAACAGGGCTTCTCTTATGTTCTTATGGGACACAGAGTGTTGGACTGGAGGGGCCATTGGCCTGATCCAACAGGGCTTCTCTTATGTTCTTATGTGACACAGAGTGTTGGACTGGAGGGGCCACTGGCCTGATCCAACATGGCTTCTCTTATGTTCTTATGTGACACAGAGTGTTGGACTAGAGGGGCCACTGGCCTGATCCAGCATGGCTTCTCTTATGTTCTTCTGTGACACAGTGTTGGACTGGAGGGGCCATTGGCCTGATCCAGCATGGCTTCTCTTATGTTCTTCTGTGACACAGAGTGTTGGACTGGATGTGCCATTGGCCTGATCCAACATGGCTTCTCTTATGTTCTTCTGTGACACAGAGTGTTGGACTGGAGGGGCCACTGGCCTGATCCAACATGGCTTCTCTTATGTTCTTCTGTGACACAGTGTTGGACTGGAGGGGCCATTGGCCTGATCCAACATGGCTTCTCTTATGTCTGGGGCAGGGATGCTGTGTCTTCTGGGTGCTTGGGGGACAAGAGGGGGAGGGCTTCTGGTGTTTTAGCTCCACAGGTGGACCTCCTGATGGCCTCTGGGGTTTGGCCACTGTCTGCCACAGAGCGTTGGGCTGGAGGGGCCGCTGTCCCAGCCCGATATGGCTTCTTTCAAATCCTTCCCTTTTACAGAAACCTTGACTGGGACTCCGAGGACAGGACATAGAAATAGTCCGAAGAAATACTCACCTCTTTGAGAGTCCAGGCTGCCGGACTTTTTGTTCACCGCGTCCATAAATTTCTGCACGTCCTGAGCCGACTTCCTCATGGCAGCCATGGCTTCTCGAAGCTACGGGAAGAAAACGAGGGGTGGGGGAAGCAAACGGTTTGTGTGACCGGACGTCTTTGCAGATCTGAAATCTGCTCTCGGGGGAGACGTGCACGCACCCAAGGGTGTAGAAAAGGGAGGCATAGGCATAAAAGGGCGAAAAGGACACAAAAAGGAACACTCGAGATGTGTGGCCGTGTTTGTCTGTAGCGGCAGAAAAGAGCCAGAGTCCGGCACCACCTTCAAGGGCATTTTTTTGGTGAATTACATTAAAACATAGCCTCGTAACGCTGTATTATAAGCAGCCCCGTGGCGCAGAGTGGCAGAGTTGCAGTCCTGCAGTCCAAAGCTCTGCTCACGATCTGAGTTCGATCCCCAGGGGAAGCTGGGTTTTCAGGTAGCCGGCTCAAGGTTGACTCAGCTGTCCATCCTTCCAAGGTTGGTAAAATGAGGACCCAGCTTGCTGGGGGGAAAGCGTAGATGACTGGGGAAGGCAATGGCAAACCACCCCGTAAAAAGTCTGCCGTGAAAACGTTGCGAAAGCAGAGTCACCCCAGAGTCGGAAACGACTGGTGCTTGCACAAGGGACTACTTTTACCTTTTTAACGTTGTATTGTACTAATATAATAATATTCTTCCCCCCTCACAATTGAAAGTTTTATTGTAATGCACACTGGGGCCAAGAATCCCAGCTACAAATACAAGTTGATGGGGTGTGAACTGACAGAGACTGACCAAGAGAGAGATCTTGGGGTCGTGGTAGATAACTCACTGAAAATGTTAAGACAGTGTGCGATTGCAATAAAAAAGAAAAGGGCAACTAGAATGATTTAAGGGTTGGAACACTTTAAGAACATAAGAGAAGCCATGTTGGATCAGGCCAATGGCCAATCCAGTCCAACACTCTGTATCACACAGTGGCCAAAAATTTATATATATGTATATATATGCATATATATACACACTGTGGACCTCTGCTCCATATTTTTATCTAACCCCCTCTTGAAGCTGGCTATGCTTGTAGCTGCCACCACCTCCTGTGGCAGTGAATTCCACATGTTAATCACCCTTTGGGTGAAGAAGTACCTCCTTTTATCTGTTCTAACCCGAATGCTCAGCAATTTCATTGAATGCCCACGAGTTCTTGTATTGTGAGAAAGGGAGAAAAGGACTTCCTTCTCTGCTTTCTCCATCCCATGCATAATCTTGTAAACCTCTATCACGTCACCCCACAGTCAACGTTTCTCCAAGCTAAAGAGCCCCAAGCGTTTTAACCTTTCTTCATAGGGAAAGTGTTCCAAACCTTTAATCCTTCTAGTTGCCCTTTTCTGCACTTTTTCCAATGCTATAATATCCTTTTTGAGGTGCGGTGACCAGAATTGCACACAGTATTGTTCCATCAGGTAACATATAGGAAACCATATAGCAATGAAGCGAGATTCATAATTTTCTATAGGTGCTGAGATTGGACAGATATTTTGTTCATTATTAAATATTCCCATAATCGCTGCTGCCAGGCCAAAAGAGTTGGTGGGGCTCTGTCTATCCACTTTGCTGCTACTACATCTTCAACACTTATAAAATTTGTGGCAGGGAGAGCGTCTGCAAGCAGTTATCCGAAAAACTCATATCCTTTTATACATTTTGTTAGTCTTTAAGGTGCTACTGGACACTTGCCCTTTTCTACCGAAAAGGAAAGAGACATAGGAGGTGACGTTTCCCTTTTAAAAAAACAATTTCAGTGTTCCTAGAAGAGACCCCGGCCCCGACCACGTTAGCAAAACAGAAGTTCTGACAACCACCAGATGATTGGGCCAACCCAGTCCCGCTCCACTCACCAAAGACTGGTCCTTGGCGGTTTTGTTACTTGCGTCACCTGCAATTAAGAGGGGGGAAAACTGTCATAAGAACGTAAGAGAAGCCATGTTGGATCAGGCCAGCGGCCCATCCAGTCCAATACTCTGTGTCACATAAGAACAGAAGAGAAGCCATGCTGGATCAGGCCAGTGGCCCATCCAGTCCAACACTCTGTGTCACATAAGAACATAAGAGAAGCCATGTTGGATCAGGCCAGTGGCCCCTCCAATCCAACACTCTGTGTCACATAAGAACATAAGAGAAGCCATGTTGGATCAGGCCAGTGGCCCATCCAGTCCAATACTCTGTGTCACACAGTGGACAAAACCCAGGGGCCATCAGGAGGTCCACCAGTAGGGCCAGGACACTAGAAGCCCTTTCACTGCCCCAGAAGTAAGAACATAAGAGAAGCCATGTTGGATCAGGCCAATGGCCCCTCCAGTCCAACACTCTGTGTCACACGGTGGCCATAAAAACCAAGTGCCATCAAGAGGTTCATCAGTTGGGCCAGGACACTAGAAGCCCTCCCACTGTGCCCCGCCCCCAGCATCAAGAATACAGAGCATCACTGCCCCAGACATAAGAACATAAGAGAAGCCATGTTGGATCAGGCCAGTGGCCCATCCAGTCCAACACTCTGTGTCACACAGTGGGCAAAACCCAGAAGCCATCAGGAGGTCAATAATAGCCAGCTTCAAGAGGAGACTGGATGAACATATGGAGCAGAGGTCCATCAGTGGCTACTAGTAGTAAGTGTAACACTCTGTCTGGCGTGGTGATGGTGTCTTCTTGGTGCTTGGGGGGCAACAGTGGGAGTGTTTTTGGAGTTCTGGCCCTGCTGGTGGCCACTGGATTTTGTCCACTGTGTGACACAGAGTGTTGGACTGGAGGGGCCTGATCCAACATGGCTTTTCTTACATTCTTATGAGGTACACCAGGAGGTTCAGAACTCTGGAAGCCCTCCCCCACTGTGGCCCCCCAGCACCAAAAGTAATAAAGCAGAATAAAATCTCAAGATGGCTTGAAAGATTAGAACCTCCATATTCAGAGGTAGAGATGTGAAGGCCCAGAAAAAAACTGGAAAAAAATTTTTCCTGAAGCCCCTCGAAAAATTGAATAAAAGAAAAGAAAAGAAATTGATTATGGAACGTTTTATTTTAACATGATGAATAAAATATTTTAAGACGAGGTGTTCAAATATTTTCCAATCATTTCTAAAAAAAATGTATGGTATCAGATTATTCTAATTTCTGTGCACTTAGGACAAGCAAGGCCTAGGTCATGCCCATTCACTGAAACTTAGTCCCACACTCCCTTCTATACACCCCCCCCCTTCAGTTCTTTTTATGAGAATGAGTTTTTTATTTTTATTTAATACTGTGGAGAGGAAATATGAATTATGGTGACTTCTGGATTTTTAAAAATTGTTTTGTGGAGGGGTTTTTTTTGTCTGTTCCACATAAACTAGAACACAGTTCAGAAGACTGTTGCTCTGTTTGTAGAAATTACAAATAAATATTATTTAAAAAGTAAATTCTGTTGGTAACAATTGTTTGGATACACTATATTTTTAATATGCTAGTTGTGATAATTTCATGCCAAGTAAAACTGTCCATAGTCACATTGTTTTGTTCCTAAAGTAACAGAATGACTTTTAATCTGGAAAAGAAAAAAGTACTAACGTGGCATTTTTTTTTCAATTTTCAGAAAATTTCCAGGTTTTTTTTTTTTTTTTAAACCTGGGTTTTTTTTCCCAAGCTTCAAAATTTCCGAAAATTTTAAATCTCTATTCAGAGGCAGTATCCCTGACAGGTGGTGTCACACAACCCAACTTTCTGTTGCATCCTGCTAACAAATTCCCCAAGGATGACTTCGGAGCCACTGTAAGGGGGAAATAACCCTGAATCTGATCTCAGAAGACTTCTCACCAGAATCCACACTCATGACATCATCATCTTCGTCCGGGATCTCGATCACTTCCATTGGCTTGGAAGACGCGTTGTCCTCCTCTGAGTCCGTCTCGCGATACTCCAGTCCCAGGTTGGTGTAGACATCTTTGACCATCACTTCACACTGGTCAACAGCTCTATGGGGTAAGAGACTCAGGGTCAGGGAACTTCTGTTTCTGCTTACCTGTTTTCAGCACTGCATCCTGGGATGCTAATGCTCCAATGGATTCTGACTTCTAAAAAGCTACTTTTCTAAGATGAGTAAGAACCACTTCCAGGAGACCAGCCGGGAAAGTTTCTATTGCTGGAAAGTCAACTATATGAAAAATAAACTCCACTGAGAGGATGTCCAGCTGCCTGTCTCACGCCAACAACAGGGCAGAGAGGCCAAGGCCTTCCCCTGAGAAGAGCATCAGAAGAGCCCTGCTGGGTCAGACCAGAGAGGGTCCATCTAGTCCAGCCTCCTGTCTCACACAGGGGCCAACCAGTTCCTCTGGAGGGCCAACAACAGGGCAGAGAGGCTGAGGCCTTCCCTGAGAAGAACAGCAGAAGAGCCCTGCTGGATCAGACCACAGAATCATAGTGTTGGAAAGGACCTCCAGGGTCGTCTAGTCCAACCCCCTGCACAATGCAGAAAACTCACAAATACCTCCACCTAAATTCACAGGATCCTCATTGCTGTCAGATGGCCATCTAGCTTCTGTTTAAAAACCTCCAAGGAAGAAGAGCCCACCACCTCCCAAGGAAGCCTGTTCCACTGAGGAATCGCTCTAATGGTTAGGAAGTTCTTCCTAATGTTGAGCCGGAAACTATTTTAATTTCAACGCACTGGTTCTGGTCCTACCTTCTAGGGCCACAGAAAACAATTCTGCACCATCCTCTGTAGGACAGTCCTTCAAGTACTTGAAGATGGTGATCATATCACCTCTCAGCCGCCTCCTCTCCAGGCTAAACATGCCCAGCTCCCTCAGCTCCAGTGAGGATCCAACCAGTCCAGCCTCCTGTCCCACACAGTGGCCAGCCAGTTCCTCTGGAGGGTCAACAACAGGGCAGAGAGGCCAAGGCCTTCCATGAGAAGAACATCGGAAGAGCCCTGCTGGGTCAGACCAGGGAGGGTCCATCTAGTCCAGCCTCCTGTCTCACACAGAGGCCAGCCAGTTCCTCTGGAGGGTCAACAACAGGGCATAAAGGCAAATTAACTGCCACAGGAGGTGGTGGCGGCTACAAGCATAGCCATCTTTAAGAGGGATTTGGATAAAAATATGGAGCAGAGGTCCATCAGTGTCTATTAGCCACAGCATATTATTGGAACTGTCTGGGGCAGTGATGCTTTGTATTCTTGGTGCTTGGGGGGGGGGGGGGCAAAGTGAGAGGGCTTCTAGCCCACCTGTGAACCTCCTTTTTTTTGGCCACTGTGTGACACAGAGTGTTGGACTGGATGGGCCATTGGCCTAATCCAACATGGCTTCTCTAATGTTCTTATGTTCTGACCGTCCTTTCTACGGTCTCACATTATCACACCCACCTGAACAGAGAAGCTATTGAGATTTACAAACACCAGCACAACTTTAACAGAAAGGAAGAAGGCATTTCCATCCACCATTCTTGGTATCCAGCTCTGCAAAACACCCTACAGACTACAAATTGCAGAAGGTCACAGAACAACCAGCACATTCCAGAGAACAATCAGCACAATCAACACCCATCTTCCTTATCTTCACACCCCTTCTAACCCTCCCAGCAATCAACACAAAACAATGGTCACATTCCACAGCCAGTTTCCTTATCACTACCCTTCCAGGAAGCCCCACCAAACAATGGGTACATTCACAAACCAATTGCCCTCTCACCATACCCCCTCCAGCCTAGAAATAGCAGCTCTCCAGCAGCCCTGGCCTCACTCAATGCACAGCAGCCAAGGTCAGAACGCCTGCTCCAGCTGCAACGCCACTGAGGATGTTCTCCACAGCTGAGAACGAAACGTCTGGAAGAAAAACTTTCTCCAGTAGAACACAGCACTTGAGCCCAAAAGATTCTACAAACCCTAACATCAGAAGACCCCTGCTAGATCAGACCAGGGAGGGTCCATCCATTCCAGCCTCCTGTCTCACAAGGGGGCCAACCAGTCCCTCTGGAGAGCCAACAACGGGGCAGAGAGGCCGAGGCCTTCCCCTGAGAAGAACCTCAGAAGAGCCCTGCTAGATCAGACCAGTGAGGGTCCATCCAGTCCAGCCTCCTGTCTCACACAGGGGCCAGCCAGTTCCTCTGGAGGGCCAACAACAGGGCAGAGAGGCCAAGGCCTTCCCTGAGAAGAGCATCAGAAGAGCCCTGCTGGGTCAGACCAGGGAGGGTCCATCTAGTCCAGCCTCCTGTCTCACACAGTGGCCAGCCAGTTCCTCTGGAGAGCCAACAACAGGGCAGGGAGGCCGAGGCCTTCCCCTGAGAAGAACATCAGAAGAGCCCTGCTGGGTCAGACCAGGGAGGGTCCATCTAGTCCAGCTTCCTGTCTCACACAGTGGCCAGCCAGTTCCTCTGGAGAGCCAACAACAGGGCAGGGAGGCCAAGGCCTTCCATGAGAAGAACATCGGAAGAGCCCTGCTGGGTCAGACAAGGGAGGGTCCATCTAGTCCAGCCTCCTGTCTCACAGTGGCCAACCAGTTCCTCTGGAGGGCCAACAACAGGGCAGAGAGGCCAAGGCCTTCCCTGAGAAGAGCATCAGAAGAGCCCTGCTGGGTCAGACCAGGGAGGGTCCATCTAGTCCAGCCTCCTGTCTCACAAAGGGGCCAGCCAGTTCCTCTGGAGAGCCAACAACAGGGCAGGGAGGCCGAGGCCTTCCCCTGAGAAGAGCATCAGAAGAGCCCTGCTGGGTCAGACCAGGGAGGGTCCATCTAGTCCAGCCTCCTGTCTCACACAAGGGCCAGCCAGTTCCTCTGGAGAGCCAACAACAGGGCAGGGAGGCCGAGGCCTTCCCCTGAGAAGAGCATCAGAAGAGCCCTGCTGGGTCAGACCAGGGAGGGTCCATCTAGTCCAGCCTCCTGTCTCACACAGTGGCCAACCAGTTCTTCTGGAGGGACAACAACAGGGCAGAGAGGCCGAGGCCTTCCCCTGAGAAGAACCTCAGAAGAGCCCTGCTGGGTCAGACCAGGGAGGGTCCATCTAGTCCAGCCTCCTGTCTCACACAGTGGCCAGCCAGTTCCTCTGGAGGGCCAACAACAGGGCAGAGAGGCCAAGGCCTTCCCTGAGAAGGACATCGGAAGAGCCCTGCTGGGTCAGACCAGGGAGGGTCCATCTAGTCCAGCCTCCTCTCTCACACAGGGGCCAGCCAGTTCCTCTGGAGGGCCAACAACAGGGCAGGGAGGCTGAGGCCTTCCCCTGATGTTGCCTCCAGGTTCTGGGACCCAAGAGGCTTCGTGCCTCTGAATGTGGAGGTTCCTCTCACTCTCCATGGCGTGTAGCCATTGATAATCCTCTGTGAATCTACCTAATCCCCTTTCAAAGCTGTTTATTCCTGTGGTCTTCGGTGCCTCCTATGGTAGGAAATTCCATATTTGAATCACTCTCTGTCATGTCTCCATCCTGAACCTCCTGCCCATCAGCTTCACCGGATGCCCTCAAGTTCTAGTATTCTGTTGGAGGGACAAAAACTTCCCTTTGTCATCTGTCTCTGCCCCAGGCAGAATTTTAAACGAAATCTATTTGTCCTAGACTAGGGGTGGCCAAACTGTGGCTCAGGAGCCACACGTGGCTCTTTCACACACACTGTGGCCAGCTTGGGGAAGGCATTGCTCTCTTTACATCACTTAAGAACATAAGAACATAAGAGAAGCCATGTTAGATCAGGCCAATGGCCCATCCAGTCCAACATTCTGTGTCACACAGCGGCCAAATATATATATATATATATATATATATATATATATATATATATATATATATATATACACACACACACACACTGTGGCTAATAGCCACTGATGGACCTCTGCTCCATATTTTTATCTAACCCCTTCTTGAAAGTGGCTATGCTTGTGGACGCCACTTCTCCAAACCAGGGCAGCCAGCGGCTTGGAGAATACATTTAAACTTAAAGCTGCTTTCTCTTCACCTCTCCCTCCTGTGAGTTTACCGTAGTAGTGAAGTGCGCAGACTCTTATCAGGGAGAACCGGGTTCGATTCCCCACTCCTCCGCTTGCACCTGCTGGAATGGCCTTGGGTCAGCCAGAGCTCTCTTATGAGGGAGAACCGGGTTCGATTCCCCACTCCTTCGCTTGCTGCTGCTGGAATGGCCTTGGGTCAGCTGTAGCTCTCAAAGAGCTTTCCTTGAAAGGGCAGCTGCTGTGAGAACTCTCTCAGCCCCAACTACTTCAGAAGGTGTCTGTTTGGGGGAAGGAGATAAAAGGGGATTGTAAGCTGCTCGGATTCAGAGAGAAGGGCGGGGTATAAATCTGCAATCTTCTTCTTCCTTCCTACCCCATTTATTCACTTTCCTTCTCTCCCTCCCTGCTCTCAAACATCCAACATTTATTCTATGTGGCTCTTACATTAAACCAGTTTGGCCACCCTTGTCCTAGACTGAGCGTCATTCGTCTTTTCAGAACAGGTTAAGAATCTGGGGCACTTGTGGACCTCACCTGGCCGTATAAAAAGCAGGCCGGGGTGTGGCCAGAAGTGCCTTTGACCAACCGCATCTGATTCACCAACTCTCTTTGTACCTAAATTCAGCTTATCAGGCCACCCCGATCCACGTTTCTGTAACCTCATGGCTGGATTACTGCAACGCGCTCCGTGTGGGGCTAGCCTTGAAGACAACCCGGAAGTTACAACTGGTCCAGAACGCAACAGCCTGCCAAGAACCTGTGTTGCCCGTTTGGAAACAACGCCATCGGCTGCCAATTTATTTCGGAGTACACTTCAAGTTGCCAGTTTTGCTATTCCATTGTTTGCTTTTAACTGAAAACGTTTGCCCTGTTCTTCTAAGTTGCCTTAAACGCCACAGAAAGTGGGATAGAAATACTGTAATCAAGTAAGTAAGATCCTTTGGGAATGCTAAGGCTTCTTGGTACCGTTTTTGGAAAGCAGGACATTCTGAACTTGTCAAGGGTCTGAACTTGTCTAGGGGGAGGGACGGTGGCTCAGTGGTAGAGCATCTGCTTGGTAAGCAGAAGGTCCCAGGTTCAATCCCCGGCATCTCCAAAAAAGGGTCCAGGCAAATAGGTGTGAAAAACCTCAGCTTGAGACCCTGGAGAGCCGCTGCCAGTTAAGGGAGGGATGGTGGCTCAGTGGTAGAGCACCTGCTTGGTAAGCAGAAGGTCCCAGGTTCAATCCCTGGCATCTCCATAAAAGGGTCCAGGCAAATAGGTGTGAAAAACCGCAGCTTGAGACCCTGGAGAGCCCCTGCCAGTCTGAGTAGACAATACCGACTTTGATGGACCAAGGGTCTGATTCATTAGAAGGCAGCTTCATATGTTCATATATGTTCATATGTTCATATCCTGCCGTTCCTTGCTTGAAGAAATAGCGGAAATAGACATCGGGCCTAAGAACCCTTACAGGAGGAGGAAGAAAAAGAAAGATAGGAGGAGGAGATTGGATTTATACCCCGCCCTTCACTTGGAATCTCAGAGGGCGACTCACAATCTCCTTTCCCTTCCTCTCCCCACAACAGACATCCTGTGAGGGAGGTGGGGCTGAGAGAGTTCTGAGAGAACCGGGATTGACCCAAGGTCACCTAGCTGGCTGCATGTGAAGAAGAAAAAGAAGACGACTGCAGATTTATACCCGCCCTTCTCTATGAACCAGAGTCTCAGAGCAGCTAACAATCTCCTTTATCTTCTTCCCCCACAACAGAGGTGGGTGGGACTGAGAGCTCTGACAGAAGTGGCCCTTTCAAGGACAGCTCTGTGAGAGCTATGGCTGACCCAAGGCCATTCCAGCAGCTGCAAGTGGAGGGGAGTGAGGAATCGAACCCGGTTCTCCCAGATAAGAGTTTGCACACTTAAGAAGAAAACAACTGCAGATTTATACCCCGCCCTTCTCTCTGAATCAGAGACTCAGAGAGGCTCACAATCTCCTATATCTTCCTCCCCCACAACAGACACCCTGTGAGGCGGGTGGGACTGAGAGAGCTCTGATAGAAGCGGCCCTTTCAAGGACAACTCCTATGATAGCTCTGGCTAACCCAAGGCCATTCCAGCAGCTGCGAGTGGAGGAGGGGGGAATCAACCCCGGTTCTCCCAGATAAGAGAGCTCTGGCTGACCCAAGGCCATTCCAGCAGCTGCAAGTGGAGGAGTGGGAAATCAAACCCGGTTCTCCCAGATAAGAGAGCTCTGGCTGACCCAAAGCCATTCCAGCAGGTGCATGTGGAGGAGTGGGGAATCAAACCCGGTTCTCCCAGATGAGAGAGCTCTGGCTGACCCAAGGCCATTCCAGCAGCTGCAAGGGGAGGAGTGGGGAATCAAACTCAGTTCTCCCAGATAAGAGTCCGTGCACTTAACCACTACACCAAACTGGAGTAGGGAATCAAATCCGGCTCTTCAGATCAGAGTCCACCGCCCCCAACCACTATACCAAACTGTTTTGGGACTTCTTTAAGTCACCTTGGGGAAGGAAGGCTATGAAGATTCTAAACCAATTCCCACCAGCTGCTTTTGGGGCCTTGTTTGCCGAGGAGTAGGACGTCCCCAGCCAGCGGCTTACTTCACGGCGTTGTCCAGGAGCTGGTCCACCAGAGCCACTTCGTCCTCCTTCCGCTTCACGTACTCCTCCAGGCGCTTCAGCTCCTCCTTCCGCTGCCGGATCTGCTCCGACTTCTCCAGCTCCTCGTCGATGAACTGGCGGAGCTCCTCCATGGAGATGCCCAGCTCATCCGTCACCTCGCGCTCCAGCGCCAGCAAGTCCTGAGAGTCGGCCATGGCGGCGGAAACTGCAGCGGGAGACAAGAAGGGGTGTGTGGAGGGGGCGGAGGCTGAGACGCGGCTCCTACACTGCTTCTCCCTTACGCAACTCCTCGTGGGTTGCCATGTGAGATTGTCTGCAGCAAACTGCAGCTCAGGGCCCACACGTAAGTTACACCTTACAAAAGTGGCAACACAGTCTATAGCAGCAGCAGCAGCAGCAGAAGAAGAAGATATGAGACTTATGCCCTGCCCTCCACTCAGAGAGGCTCACCATCTCCTTTATCTTCCTCCCCCACAACGGACACCCTGTGAGGTGGGTGGGGCTGAGAGAGCTCTGACAGCAGCTGCCCTTTCAAGGACAACTCCTGTTGTAGCTATGGCTGACCCAAGGCCATTCCAGCAGGTGCAAGTGGAGGGGGGGGGGAATCAAACCCAGTTCTCCCAGATAAGAGACCTCTGGCTGACCCAAGGCCATTCCAGCAGCTGCAAG
This sequence comes from Heteronotia binoei, assembly GCF_032191835.1. Lineage (NCBI taxonomy): Eukaryota > Metazoa > Chordata > Lepidosauria > Squamata > Gekkonidae > Heteronotia > Heteronotia binoei. The sequence continues at coordinate 282,495,323 of NC_083223.1, forward strand.
TGGAGGAGTGGGGAATCAAATCTGGCTCTCCAGATCAGAGTCTGGCGCCCCCAACCACTACACCAAACTATTTATCAACTCCTGCTATAGCTATGGCTAACCCAAGGCCATTCCAGAATGTGCAAGTGGAGGAGTGGGGAATCAAACCCGGTTCTCCCAGATAAGAGAGCTCTGGCTGACCCAAGGCTATTCCAGCAGCTGCAAGAGGAGGAGTGGGGAATCAAACCCGGTTCTCCCAGATAAGAGAGCTCTGGCTGACCCAAGGCCATTCCAGAGGCTGCAAGTGGAGGAGTGGGGAATCAAACCCGGTTCTCCTAGATTAGAATCCGCACACTTAACCACTACACCAAACTGGTTCTCAAAAAAACAGGAAACAGTAACAACTGTGTACAAAACGCAAATATATATATATATATAAAGTAA